>NC_088934.1:17782500-17917500 GCF_038396675.1 Hydra vulgaris | reverse complement strand
GCCAAATTTAGTGTATATAGCACACATAACAATTCTTCAACTACAAAAAATAGTTGCTATGCAAAAAAATAGGTATCCATAGCAACTAAATAAAAAATGACTTCTTCATAAAAAGCTCAAACCTTATATTGGTAGTCATGCCAAAAATAGTGAATGTAGCACTACTATTAAATTAGTTATTAATTTTGTCTCAAAATAGGCCATTCTGGCACACTGTGCATGGGTGTGCTTATTTTTAAAGGTTTATGAGTATATATATTTTTAGAATTGTTAAATTTGTTCTTAAACTGCTTCATCTTTTTTATTACTTAATTTTAAAATATACTAACTGACATTGCTTCATTATTTTAATAAGTTTGTGCATTAGTTCAAAATAGTTCTTTGTTTAATTAAAAAAAATTGCCCAGTATAAAAAAATTACTTTTGAACAACGTTGTTCCAACTTTTTTTGTATCGTTGGAAAGACGTTGGTATAATGTAATAAATAAAACAGCGGAAAACATTTTGCTAACGCTATTGCAACGATATAAAATTGACGTCGAAACAACGTTACATTTTCGTTAAATGACGTCGGAAAGGCAACGTTACATTTTAGTTAAATGACGTCGGAAAGAGCAACGTTAAATTTTAAGAATAAAGACGTTATAAAGACGTTAGGCAAACATTATATTTTGATTGAAATGACGTTGAGACAATGTCTTTTCTATCGTTGTTTAGATATTGGAATAATGACAGTAATGAAACATAGGCCAACATTATTTTGACAACTTTGGCCAAATGCTGTACAAATAACGTTCTCCAACGTTTTTCTAACATTTTCACCTTGTTACTTTTACACTAAAAAGAACAATAAAGCACAATGTTACACTGCATAACATCGCAATGTTTTTATTTCCTTTTTTTTTATTAAAGTGATACAGAGCACTTATGTTAGTCCAACCAAATAATTGAATAAGGAAATTAAAAGACTAAAATAAAATAAACTTTTCAATTCTTCTATTTCAAAGTTTTTAAAATTATATGCAATAACTCAGAGCGAAACTAGTTTGATTTTTTTACTTGTTTGACTTTTTTTCTAAATTTCAACCATATCTCAAATAATTTGCGTATTCTTTGTTTGACACTAAAAAAGGAAAATGTACGAAGAAACATAAAGATACAAATAAATCCTATTGCATGGATTTTCAAGAACGTAATAATAAAAACATTCGAAATGAAAAAATAGAAATACCCCTAACATCGTTTTTTTCCGAGATTGATATGTATAGTAGGGGGATTTTTTTTTAATCTATTGGGCATAATTACTTTATTTTTGTTTACCAGCCATTTCACAATTGTTTGTATGACTTTGGTGTGTTGTTAAGTTACTTATTTTTTTGTATTAAAAATATTACTAAATTCATATTAAGTTAATATTAAACTAAACTGATAAATTCTTAAAGTAAACTAGAAGCTAAACTAAAAAATTGGCTTCATCTAGTTTAAGTTCTGACCTGGAGCAGGGTTGAGGTTAAAAAGATATTTGTATTTGGTAATAATTGGCTATATTGTTGTATTTGTACTTCTAATGCATTTGATAAACTTCTAAAATGTTTGTATTTGATTGAAAAGCATATATACATAAATGTACATAATTACCTAAATTGACTGGTGTTTATGCAAAACACCAAGAGACTGTTGTTTTTTTCATTTTTAGCACTAAAATAATTTTAAATTTTAATTTCAAGTGATATTTATGATTTATTACGTTATTTTATCAGTATTGACTTTTTGTATTTTTTCTTAACTTAAAATACAAATGTTTGTACTAGGAAAATGCTGACTACATATACTTGTATTTGAACTTGTATTTGAATATATAAACTTGTATTTGAATCGGTATCGAAAGTTAATATATTTGTATTAGATCAAATACAAATACATTAGTTACATACAAAAACCCTGACCCAGAGCATAAGCTAGTATGAAAGCCAATATTTTATGTTATATAAAGCAATATTATCATTTTTTGCAAGATGTACTATAACTGTTCAGGCTTCATTATTTAGTATTTTTACATAGTGATGTCAGTGTTTACATAGTAATAGTCTGAAAGACTATTACTTCTATAATATTATAAAATGTCTTGTGATGCAGTTGTTTTTATTTGGATGCTAGCCAGAATACCTAAGTTCTCTAATAATTAAAAAATGATGCAGCGGATTGAATAACGTGTCGGAAAATTGTTAGAGCCGCATTTAAATATATTTATCTGGCTATGAAGGTACACAAAACAAAACAGCAACATGTTCAAAAATAGGCGTAGGGATGAAATCCAGAATAAAGATTGTTTATTCTTCTCATGCAAAGAAAAATTGCTTTTTCCTGCTGCACAAGTGGTGTAGTAAAAAGGTAGCATAAAAAGACAATAGGGGAAAGGTAAAAAAGCAATTTTTAAATAAAGAATGACAAACAGCATAAATTTAGTTATGAGTCAGAAGCAAATGAGGAAATCAGCTAACTCAAACTAAGCCATAGAAATGTCATGTATGATTAGGGTCATAATGGTCACTCCGCAACTGCGTTATCCAGTGCAACCTGCACCCTGCTGCCTTAAGGGTTTGTTTTTTATAAAAAAAGGCTAGAAAAAGTTAAATCAAACTTGAAATACACCTGCCTTGGAGTTCCTAGTTGAGTTAAGGCTAGAGATGATGTCTTAATAAAAGTACTAATCTTGAGGAGATGCTAACTGCAACTGGCTACAGTGTCATGTAATAGGCCTCCTAGGCAAAGACTTAAGGTAAAAGCAGAAAGTTCTGTTAACCAGTTTTGCAGTACTTATTCATCTATTAAGCTGGTGTAAATATAAACCTGTGTTACATTGTTTATTGTCTTGAGTGGTGAATTGTGACTCAACTTATGGATTTTTTGCTTGTGTATCCTTGTTCGTGGTTATGCAACTCTTCCTTTTAACTCCTAATGAGAGGTATGGTTCAAAAACTCAGTTTAATTGTTCTAAGGCAGACTGGAAGTAAGGTTTCCTGAGTTCTGTGTTAGCTTTCAGCTCGGGTGATTATATCAACAATATATCAGTGTAAAATATAAGTGTTGATCATTATCACAGTACCATGATATGGATAGTGTTCCTGCCAGTGCTTTTGGTGAATGAATTTCGCAAATGGATGGAGTCTCTGCTTGTAATTTTGGTGTGCATAGTGAAGCCGCATACTGAACCCTTTGTTGTGACTTTGAGTTAGTTACCAGCTAAAGTGAGTTGATTATTATTATTAACTAATCGAATCACGTTCTCTAATAACTTAAAACATAAGAAAAGTACCTAAAAATAAATATTGTAAACCTTTACTACCAGTTATTTACTTTAATCTTTCTTATATAAGTAATTTTAGTAACTTTTTATCTGTTAAATCTACTGAAGACTCCTGAAAATTTACTTACATGCTTTTTGTGCAACTAATTTGAGTTAGCCTGTTTCATCTTTGCATCTCAGTGTTATTGGCTTTTGTCTTTTGATTCACAAAGACTGCGATAATCACACGTTTATGCCTAATTTATGTTTATGCTTACGTATCAACTCACTTATTTTTTGTAAATTAGATGTGAATCCTCTAATCATTTTTTTATGTGCTTTTATTTAAAACCTCTGCTCTCACCTTTCTCTTTGTTCTTAATTATTCTACTTCTTTAGAGTTCACTCTTGTCAGTGTTGAAATCAAATTGACAGTGTCCTTTACCCATCAGCCAATATTTTTACCATTGATTGATTTAATGCTTATCACAGTTAATGGCTTGGTACCACTTACCCTGCTAGAACCAAAGCCCACAGCTTTCGCATTTCTCAATTTGACTTTGACCATAAATTTTGCTCAGTTTTTTCTTGTTCTTCTTTAATCTCAAATTATATCCAAAAAATAATGCAAAACTATTTGCAGAAACTAATGACCAAACTCTTTCTATCATCTATTTGCAGAAATTTAATGACCACACTCTTTCTATCATACCAGTGAAACAGGTTTATCTTTTGTTAAATTTTAAAATGACTTCTGTTGGTAAAGTTGTTTCTTTGTTAGACCCTTCCACTGCTTGTAGTAATAATAAAGTCCTGTCATAGCCTCACAAAAGTGTTCTCTACAACTCTCTTTAATATTCTGTAAACTATTTAATAAATGCTTAACTAAATCTGGTTTTCTTGCATGCTGTTAAATGGCATCTGTGTTTCCTTATTTTAATAACTCTGGAGAACACTCTGACCTCTCAAACTATTTTCAAATTTTTCTTCTCTCTATAATTAGCAAGGTCTCGGAGTCTTTAATAAACAAACTTTTAATATCTCATCTTGATTCTAAAAACTTACTCTCTGACAATTAATTTGTATTTCTATACTCTCCCTCTGCAGCTAACTTGTTGATTATTTTAACATAAAGGTTTTATTATTCATTATTTGGAAATAGAGAGGCAAGGGTTATTGTTTTAGACATATTAAAGGCTTTCAATAAATTAAAGCATGCTGGTCGTTTTTATAAGCTTATTTCATATGGTGTAACTTAAAAGGTTTTTAACATTAATAAATCATTCCTTATTAATTGCAATACTTAAGTTGCTCTTAAAGATCAGCCATCTTCCATCTTTTATCCTCTATTGCTTCCTTTCAATAATAAAGATCTTGACATTTAAAGTGGCTCAATTTGCTAACAACACATTCAGCAAAGTTGCATTATTTTTACTTTGCTTTTCCCTTCATGTTTTAAAATCTTTTATTCAATTAGTTTTTTTTCTGCATCAATGCATTGGAACTCAATTCCGTCTTCATATTTACCAAACTCATGCAATTTACAATTTTTTTAAATATTTACCGTTTGTCTTGCTCCATAACAATATTTTTTTGTTTTCTGGTTACTCGCAATTTAAATTGAGGTTGTTTGCAGCCTTGTTAGAAATAAATTAGTTTTAAAAAAATATGAACATGAGAGACTTTAACTTACGCCTGTACTGAGTTAATTGAGAAAAAAAAATTTGACTTTACTAAATGTTATGAATTCATAAAATGAAGACCTCTTGATAAAGGCTTTATTTAATAATAATTTACTAATCTAAAGATAAAAGAATTGAAATATAAATATATATATATATATATATATATATATATATATATATATATATATATATATATATATATATATATATATATATATATTATATATAATACAAATAGCAAAATAAATAACAACATGAACACTAGAAACCACAACAATCTTTTCATCTATATTGAAAAGTCAACGTTTCATCATTTCAATGTAAAGTCATTTGTAAAGTGCTTGTAAATTTTAATTTTGCCTCTTGTTCTTCTTACCCCTCAATCAAATGGTTTAAATTGTTTAAATGTTTTTCTTTAATTAAAGTCAACAATCTATTTTCATCATTTCAATGTAAAGTCATCATATTTAACGGGAACTTTGCAAGTTCTAGCAGAGCGTTGCAGAATGTCAGTAAATGACTCATTTATTGGGTTATTTACTTTAACTTTTATTTCAGATTTAATTTTAAGTGATGGACTGTTATTTATATCAAATACTTCTGCAGTTGCATCTTTGTTATAATTACAATTTTTGTTGAGTATACACATTTCCTGTAAAAAAATCTTCAAAAGATTCACCTGATGTTTGATGTCTTATAAGTAATTGATACCTTGAAAAAACTTTATTAAGGGTTTTTATGTACAAATTTTCAAAGCTTCATTAATACTTTCATAGGAATAACAATCTTCGATGCAATCATATTGCAAAATTAATAGTGAAACTAAGTTTGTCTGGAACATTCTCTCCACAATCCTCGATAAAATTCTCAAATGTTTGCATCCAATGCTTCCATTTTTTTATAGCAGTTGGTGCATTATGATCAAGATCAAGCCTCATCGTTTTGAAGATCTTTAACATTTTCCCTTAATTTTTTTCAAGAGTTGAATGAATTGTGATAAACTCAAAATGAAGACCTCTGATAAAGGTTTTATTAAACAATAATATATTAATGCAATGATACAAAAGTTGTATATATGTAAATATATATATATATATATATATATATATATATATATATATATATATATATATATATATATATATATACAGAGGCGTCCCGAAGAGAATGGCATTGGGGGGGGGGGGAGGTGAAATACGACTTTTTGCCGACGAGATTTACATTTTATTAGAAAAAGACTAAAAAAAAAAAAAAAATATTTGCCGTCTGAAAGTCTACATTTGTCGACAAGGTAGATATGGCCGATATTTGCCGACAGGTTTTTTATAGTCGGGGGGTTAGACACCACCCCTAAGGACGGTCCTGTATTTATATATATATATATATATATATATATATATATATATATATATATATATATATATATATATATATATATATATACAGGACCGTCCTTAGGGGTGGTGTCTAACCCCCCGACTATAAAAAACCTGTCGGCAAATATCGGCCATATCTATTTTCATGTGATTTCAGAAGGAATGGCTATCAAAGAACCAAGATGTTTTTTAGACTGTGTTCATTTAATTACTTGTTGATTCATGTATTTTATTCTTACCAAATGTAAATGAAGCAAAAAAAATTCAAACTTGATTTTTATTTGAGTACAACTCTAAATTTGCTACAACTAAGAAAAAATTAAAACTCTTTACTATTTCTTTCGATCCTATTTTTTTCTATTTATTTTGTATTGGTTTTTATTACATATTTTCTATTATACTCTTCATTTTTATTTTTTATTTTTTTTTTGTCATTGCCTTGTGGTAAGGTTTTAAATTAAAAAAATTGTCTCGTGGTTATATTTTAAATTAAAAAGATGGTAAAAGTTTAATATTTTTCATATCTAATTTTTATTTGTTTTGTTTTAGTTTTCCTACTGTTGAAATATGGTTTTAATATAGTAAATTTTCCTGATTTGAAAATTACTATATTAATCATTAGCCAACAGTTTCTGAAAAGTAATTGAATTCAACACAATTAAGATAAGAATAGCTATGTTTACTTTTTGTGTTACAAAATTAAGTTTAACGGTTAATTATCAGGATCGCCGGCCTTCTTTGAAATTCGGGAAATTTCTTGTAGCTTAATAGTTCCTGGAAAAGTCATTTAAAAACGACTACTTATCACAACTAGTCCTATAACGTTTAGGATTTTCTTTCGAAATGATTTAATAATACCTTATCATGTTTTTATTTTTTACAGAGTCATTAAAGTTTAGTATTAGTATTAGTTTATCCAGTGACTGGCATTGCTACCAATGAGTGTGGTTTTAAAGTACACTATGACAGTGGAGTCTTGTGATGGTTTGACTCCCATCGATCAAGTCTTGCTTTAAATCAACTTAATGAATTAGCTTAAATAACATTTTTTTTCATTCCATTAATTTGCTGCTGGATTTAGTAAAATATTTTCTCTATAATTAAGTACAGAAAATTCGTTAGAATACTTTAGGTTATGGCCAGGAGTACAATTAGATTTGAAGGACTTATTTTCTTTAAATTCAAGTTTATCGTAATCTTTGAAAATTTTTACAGTTGAGTTATGTCACCTTGTTGTTTTCTTTTAACTAGTGAGGGCATTTTAAGACAAGTTAGTCAATCTTCAAGGCATAATTTATTGATTGAAGGTATTAATTTAGTGGCACAACGCTGTACTCTTTGTAAAATGGCAATATATTGTTTTTGATAAAGAGCCCATACTGGTACAGCAAACTCTAGAAGTGGTTGAACAAAAGAAATACATAGAGGTTTTAGCAGTTCTGCAACAAATTTAATAAAAGATTTCTTTATTATGCCCAACATGCAGTTTGCTTCGCTTGCACTCAATAAGACTTGATTTTTCCACTTCAAGTTATCTGAAAAAATCACTCCTCGGTCTTTTTCTGAATATGATATGTTGAGTTTACAACCATTTATATAAACTTGATATCTCTTATTTTTATAGCCGTAGTGCATAACTAAACATTTGTCAATATTAAAGTAAAGCAACCAATTTTGTATCCAAGCATACGCAAAGTTCAATCAATCGCGTTGTAGTTTATTATGTAACTCATCAGAAGATCTGATCAACATGATTTTTGTGTCATCAGCATAAAGTTTTGAAATATTTTTAAAAGGCTCAGGAAGATCATATGTATAAAGTATAAAAAGTAGTGAATCCAATACGGATCCTTGAGGAGCTCCCCTATACACATCAGCCCAAGTTGAAACATAATCTCTCATATAAACTCTTTGCCTTCTATTAGATAAGAAAGCTTGAAACCAATGAAGTGCTGAGCGACTAACACCATACGCTTCAAGTTTCACGATAAGCCTTTGATGTGGTACAGTATCAAAGCTAGTACAAGTATCATGCTTTTTTAAATCAAGTAAGACTACATCCACAGGAATTCCTTGATCACATTTCTTGTAATGCAACCTAATGTTTCATGTAAATTCGTAGTATATGACCTTTTTTTAACGAATCCATGCTGTTGATTAGCAATAATATTATTTTCATGAATATATTTTTCAAACTTGTTCTTTATTATGCTTTGGAGTATTTTAAAAGTAACACATGAAATTAATATAGGTCTATAATTTCCAGAATCAGTCTTGTCACCTTTTTTTATATAAAGTAGTTAAATTTACTGAATTAAATGATTTGGAAGTTGACTTCTTTCTATTGACTTCATAAAAGTTAGCGTTAGAGGAAGAACGAAAGCAGTAGCACAGTTTTTTAAAATAGATGGATGTAACTTGTCGACTCCAAAGGGTTTGTTTGATACAATATGAAGAATATCTTCATATTGGATATCTTCAGGAGTTAAATTAAAGCTGGTACCATTGGTTCTTGTTTTGAAAAATGGAGTGCACTTTTTAGTTTCCTAGACAAAAAACTTTTGAAAATTTTTTATTTAGTAGATCTTTAGCAATCTTTTCTGGATCCTGGGTTATTTCATCGTTTGGTTGTCGCAGAGCTTTTATATAGTCTATTAAATATTGTTGTGAATTCATATATCTAAATAACACTTTTGGGATCTTTTTAGCTTTTTTCAAAATCATTGTTTCGTATTTTCGTCTTTCTATGGAAATTTCAAATGAAACTCTTTTTGAAAATTGTTTATACTGTTTAAAAAGGTTTGAATTTTTCCATTTACTACAACAATTTCTGTATCTTAAATTCTGTTTTTCTCTAATTATTGAGATAAGTTCTTTGTTTAGGTATAGTTTTTTTGATGAAGAATTTGAGGTATTTATAGAAACATATAAGTTACACACTTCTTCAGTATAATGAATTAACTTATCATATATTTCTTGAACATTTTTGGTATGAAAATACTGAAGCCAATCAACACTTGTAAGGAAATCATTAATGTCATTGTAATCTGATTTTCTATATAAAAATTTATTTTCTTCTGTATTTTTATTCATTGTTTTATTTTTAAGAATAAAATCAAAACACAATATTAAATGACCCCTGGATATGTTTCCTGAAACAAATTTACTATCAATGGCACTTTTATTTGCCGACTGAGTAGTGAATATTAAATCTAAAATATTTACAGCGGATTTTTTTTTTTTTTGAAATGTTGGTATCTTAACATGCTAATATAATTAATTGTCATTTATTATTTTACAAAAAACATGCTTAATTTCTGACAATTCTTTAATCAAATTTATTAAAAAATTGGACCAACTTGTTCCAGGAAAATTCAAATCACCAACTATGATTAGACCTTTATATCCTTTTTGGTTAACATATTCTTTTGCAATTTTAAATACATTTTCAATATCTATCACATCCGTGAAGTAATAAGGTCTATAAATACATCCAATAAGATATTTATCATTGCCGAACTGGATAACAGCCCAGACATGCTCTTTTCGACTCAATGTAAATCTGTTATCGTTTGAAACTTTGAAAGCTTTCAATTTTTGAACAGGACAGCTTAACGATAAAGGTATTCTTAGTTAAAATATTTACTTTAAGTTCTTAGGAAGCAAGATGTCATTAGTGCAAAACAAATTGATATTTCTAACACGTGTGTACCTTCATATCTTTTGTATATATATATATATATATATATATATATATATATATATATATATATATATATATATATATATATATATATATATATATATATATATATATATATGTATATATATATATAAATATATATATATATATATATACATATATATATATATATATACATATATATATATATATATATATATATATATATATATATATATATATATATATATATATATATATATATATATATATATATATATATATATATATATATATATATATATATATATATATATATATATATATATATATATATATATATATATATATATATATATATATATATAGGAGGGTAGATAAGGGCAATATGAGTATAATAAAAAATTTCTAAGATGTAACCAGTGAAGTTAAAGTTGCTTTTTTTAAAATTGACTTTATGTGGTGATAACAGAAATCAGTATAAATAGCATAAATTTATATGCAGTACTTATCGGCTCTTACTTAATTTAAAGAAATCCGTTGTTTTTTTTGTTTGAAAAACAATACACAGAAGCACTTAGTTTAATATTTAAAGACACCATTTTGTGTAATATGAGCATGCAAAAAATTACCCAGGGTTTTTCATTGAAATTACCTAGTTTAAAATCCTAAAATTGCAGTGGTTTTAATTTATTTTTGAATAAAAGCAAATCATAGTAAAAGTTTTTTAGTATTTCAACAAGACTAAATATCTTTTTGTTATTTAAATTCAAAAAGTTTGAACTTTTATCGTTTGCGTAAAAAAAAAAGTATTTTTCCAATAAAAGCGGTATAAAGTTTAATCTTTTAACAAGTTTTGTTAATAACGAACCATTATACTTCACAAATTAGTTCTAATAGTCAGTATGATATTTTTTTACTTAACTAATGTTATTTTTTTTGAACTAATTTAAAGAACATTCTCCTAATTTAAACTTTTTTTAAATTAGGAGAATGTTCTAAAATACAAATTAATGCAGCCTACTATAAAGGAAATTTAATCTTTAATTCTGGCCAGGTAGAAATAATATGGACCTTAAACAATGTAACTTTTTTTAATGATGATGTTTTAATCAATTTAAAGTGCCTATTAAACTAACTTAATTTAAATTAATTTAAAGTGTCTATATACCTAAGTACCTATATTCAAATGAAATTGGAAGAACATGCAAAGAAGTTGAGCTACTTTGATTGAGGGTTTGGATTAAGGTAACATGTTTTCTTCTTTTTGCAAAAAGCCTTATGGATTTAAAGGGCATAAAAAGTTCAACCTTTGATGGCCACCCTGATAAATAAGTTTAAGTAATTTATTGGCATGAAGTTTCATTTTATTGTGATAACAAGCTTTATAAAAAATAAAAGAAATGTTGCAACTTAGTGGAACAAATGTGAATCTTATTTTAATTTTCAACTATTGAGTCACATTGCTATCCTTTTTTTAATAATAGCTTAAACACATTAATTAAATCATATTCACCATTTTCTTTATACTATTCCAAATGCTAATTAGATAATAATTTGAAGAAACTTTGAAATTTGAAAAAAGCTGATTAGATTATAATTTACATATAAAAATCTTACAAAGTTCAAAATTAAAAAGTAAATTAACAGCTTTTTATTATTCATATCTATAGTATCGGAAAAGCATGTAAACTCAGCTCAAATCGTTGAAAAAAATTATGTTTAATCCCTAATCTTAAAAGCGTTTCAAATTTGGGCTCGTAATGTGGTTAAAGACTTTTTAGGTGGTAAATGATAATCCGTTGTGTTTAAGTTGAATGTGTTTGCAACATTAGCTTAAAAAAATTTTTAAATATGACTTTGCGATTACATATTTTATATTTATTTTAAGTAAACAAGTAGTAAAATGTTCCTTATATTATATTATATATTATATATTATATTATATATTATTATATTATACACTTTATCACAAGTATAGTTGAAAAGTTTATCATTAAACATATAAAGTAATTGTTTACTTATTACTTTTTAAATGTGTTATATCATACCTATATTTCCTATTTTCTTTCCTATTTTAACTCAAATAATATAGTTGCAAATGGTTAGGAAATGTGAGATTTTTTAAATATTTATTTATTTTTTCTTACTGGCAGAAACAAATTTATCACCTGTTTAAAAAAAATTAAATTTTTCTCATTAGCTAATAACGTAGTTATTAGTTAATGAGAAAAAAAAAAAAAATAAAACCAATTTGTTTTTTAGCTCCACTTACATTCGGTGAGAATAAAATATATAAATCATCTAGTAATTAAAAAAAACTACTATTTATGATATAAAAATACTTATTGCCAGGCGAATTTAGAAAACCATTTATTTTAATCAAATGTTATAACCACTATTATCACGCTGTGACAATTTGGGTACCAATAGTTTTATTTCTAAGACAACCAGTAATACTTAGAATTTCAAAATTCCAACGCGATGAGAATGATATCTAGTACATCTAAAAAATCTAGTACATCTAAAAAAATATTAACGTTTAAAAAAATAATTAGCTCAAGTTATTTTTAGAATCTTTTTCGCGCCGTGACGTCACGGCGTGACAATTTTTTAACAAAATTTAAAACTGCTAAACTGAACACACAATTGAGTTTTTATCAACTTAAATGACCCAGATTAATTTGTGACCCACTTTTTAAGAAGTTTTCTACAAAGACTACAAAGTATAGGTATGTTTTGTATAGGCAACATTTGGAGGATAAATGCTCAGCTATCCTTGAGGCTCTCTTTTGAAATACATTGAGCCTCTCTAAGGGATAGTTGTAACTCCATTGAGCCTTAGATGTAATACGTGCTACTTCATAACAACTGTGTTTCTTTTTTTAATCTTTCAAGGGTTTAACATGCCTCTTACTCATGCTGAACGTCAAAAGAAATATCGTGAAAGTAGTTAAAGAAAAAGAATCAAAAAGGAGAAAAGAAAGAAGACTTGCTAAATTGGAGGCTCAACGAGAAAAAGACAACAAAAGAGAAAGAGCAGACAAAAAATAGCATAATCAAAATCTTTTGCTATTACATCACCCCCTTACAAATCTGCGAGCACTCTTGGAAAAGCTGTTAAGAGAGCCAAGTCACAACTACCAAAATCACCCAGAAACAGGGCTAAATGTTACAAAAACTTTTAACAAAAATGAATGAAATCCCAAGCCCAAAAAAAATACTCAGTGAAAATGCATTACATGCTTCAACTGTAAAATTGGTTCTTGATTTTTACCAGCGTGATGATATATCCCGTCAAGCACCAGGTAAAAGAGACACCATTGTGGTGAGATTAAAGAACTGTGCAAAAGCGTCATTTGTTTGTGAATGTTAACAAAGCTTATGCTGTTTTTAAAGGAGATTATCCTAAAGAATTAGTTGTAAATACAAAGTTTGCTAGTTTACGCCCAACACATGTCCCAGTGGGCACAGGACCTAAATAAGACGTCTTTTGAACGTTCAAAAGACGTTCAAAAGACGTCTTTTTTACATCTTGTGCCCACTGGGGTGCTTTTGTCTAGTTCAATGTCAAGAAACGTTTGTTGTTGTCAACGACATCAAAATATAATCCTTATCCTTTAAGCCGTGCACAAGTTTGATTCAAATATTCCATTGTATTCATATGAATTTCCTCTTAGCATTGTATGTGAAAGTGAAAAAGACATTTGTTATAACAATATGTGTACATCATACAAGATGCTGCAAAGCCTTATAACCTATATGTTTTGAATGAAATTAACAAGAATTAATGCATTACATGGTACCAATGGGAAAAAAGTTGCGGAAGGTAATAGGGAAGAATATAATAAAAAATTGAAAAAAAAGGGTAGAGTTGATGATCTTTACAGCACCTTTTCAAAATCTTTACCTTCATTTCTTTGACATTATTTTATTAAACAGAAACAATCAAAGACATATTGTGATCATAAGATCCAACTTCAAAGTAATCCAGACACAGCCGTTCTTCAAGTCAAGTGCAGTCAGCACATTGGCACAAGAAGCAAGTTACTGTGTTTACTGTTGTATTTTGGTACCAAAATTCATGCTCATCAGCTGTCATAGTTTCAGATGATTTAAACCATTCAAAAGAATCTATTCTTGTATTTGTTCATAATTTATTATTTAACCATATTGAAAAGTAATAAAATGCTACAGGTTTGGACAGACGGACCGAGTAATCAATTTAAAAATCGTTTTATAGCATCAGCAATATCCTGAATGGGAGAACAGCATGATTTAAAATTACTCGAGAACTTTGTTGCTGCTTCACATGGGAAAGGACCGGTAGGTGCAATTGGTGGGACCGTTAAAATAACAGCAACGCAAAAAATAATCCAGAGACAATTTATAATAACTGATGCCATAACTTTTCATGAAGCTGTTAAAAATGAGAATAACTTCAATGTCTATATTGTTTCTATGGAAGATATTATAAATACAATAAAAAAATTTAAAAATGATGAGTTATTTACAAAAGGGGCAACAAGATTATTATTAATTCGAAGATTGTATTTGTTTTTAGGTTTCATACAATAAAGATTTTGTAATACATTTGGCAACAAGTATTCCCCACATTTAAACATGAAACGTAAAATATTCAAGACATTTAGTTGATATAAATTTAAAATATTCATTTTTTAAAAAAGTTGTTTCGTATGAAAAAACCGATTTTTAAAATTTATTGCGCGAGCTGCGTGTTTCTGATGTAGACAAAGAGATTTTAGCTTTGTTCTATGAGTGCTTCCCCATATAATGTTCGCGTAGTTTGTATGATAATGTATTAATTAATATTAAAATTGTGTTAACTAGTGTTTGCATAATATATTTCTTGCTTTATAGAGAATTTCGATGAGTTTAGCAGTTTTATTGGAGGCATTATCAATATGATTTCTCCAAGATATATTTTTATCAATATTTTATATATTACGAGAAACTTAATAAGTTTTTCTCTTTTTATTATTATATTATCAATTAAAAGGTCTGGCATGATATGAGGCAGTTTTTGTTTTTTTGAAGGTGGATAAAAAAGTTTTTATCCACCGTTTTTTCTATATTTAGAGACAATCTATTTTTTTTAAACCTAACAGATACTTATTTAAACTCATTTGTCATATTAGTAAAAAGCATATCAATATCTTTATAAGACAAAAACAAATTTGTGTTATCTGCAAAATTTATTGTTGTTAAGTTTGATGATTTATTAAGATCATTTGTGTATATTAAAAAAATAAGTAGACCAAGTATGGATCCATATGGAACACCACATGTTATATTCATTAATCTTTATTGTAAACAAACTGTTTACGGTTAGTATGATAACTTTCAAACCATAAAAAGGTTTTATCTTTAATACCATATGATATTAGTTTTTTCAACAGGATTTGATGATTGACGGTATCAAATGCCTAGACAAATCAATAAACACTCCTAGTGTAAAACAAGAGTCTTTAAAAGAGTCAGTTATATTGCGCGTAAGTTGAAGAATGGCATGCTCGGTTGAATTATTATTTTTGAAACCAAATTGGTTTTCGTTTAGAATTTTGTTTTCAACAAGATAAGAGTAGATTCGGTTATATATATTAGTTTTTCTAAAATTTTTGAAAAAACTGGAAGAACTGAAATAGGGATAATTTTTAATATTTGTACGATCCCCTGTCTTAAAGGTTGGAGTTACTTTTGCTATTTTCAGTTTATCTGGAAAGTTTGTGCAATGGATGCTCTGAAGATTTTATTAAGAATATCTTTTATAACATAGTAGGAATCAATCACAATCTTTGTGTTAATATCATCATAGCCAGTAGCTATATTTCGTTTTAATGACTTCCTCAAGCAACCTCAAATGCATTAAAAGTTAACTCAGTAAAATTTAGATTAGAGCTTATTTATGTTTTGAACTCATCAACAGATTTATCTTTAATGAATAAAATACTATCGCCTGATTTTGTCCCGATAGTTATGAAAAGCTTATTAAATTCAAATGCAATATCATTTAAGTCTTTATTAATTTGTTATCAATTTGTTATCAGTTTGTATAAAATTTAGGAGTAAATTTTTATTTGGTTTAAGTTTTCCAGACACCTCCTTCATGATTTTCCAGACGCGTTTTGAGTTTTGCTTAAATTTATCAAGCAAGTTTGATTAGTAGTTTTTTTTGCATTTTTGCGAAGCTTTTCAAATAAGTTTGTATAAGTTTTATAATTTTGTTTATGTTTTTCTAATTTCGATTTTAGGTATTTAATGTATAGCTTCTGCTTAGTTTTTGACGATTTTTTTAGACCTTTAGTAATCCAAGGAGATGACATTTCTTTATCGCTTAAAACTATTTCAATTAAAGGAAAATCGGAAACGGAATACACTTGGTAAAAAGTATTGAAAAAATTGTCGTAGATTATGTTGATATTATCATTAAAGTTAATATAACCCCAGTCTATAAGTGATAATCGTTCTCTAAAAGAATTTAAATTATTATTATTATTGATAAGCTGTCTTTTTATAAAAACTTTTCCCTGCTTTTCTTTTTTTAAATTAACACAAATAGAAAAAAAAATTGGGAAGTGATCGGAAACATCGGTTTTTACAATTCCCTTTTTTTAGTGACTTAGGGATCGTCCATAAATTACCTACGCTTGGAGGAGAAGAGGGGGTCTGCAAATGGTGTATATGAGATGGGAGGGCAGTGGGTCAATTATAAAAGAAAGGAAACACTAAACTTAAAATAATATTATAAAATGTTTGATAAATAGGTTAAAAGCGTAGAAACTTTTAGGAAGGTGGAGGGTACTCAAAAAAGCGTATTGCAAAATGCGGAGGAGGGGGGAGGGGAGGGGAAGACGAAAAAAAACGTACGTACTTTATGGACGACCCCTTATTAAAAAAATCTGTTGTTTTAATGTTATCAATTAATGATGATGAATGACTTATGATTCTAGTCGGGCGATAAATTAAAAGTAATATTCCAGTTTTAAATAAACCATTAAAAAATTTTCTCGAACTTTGATTTTCATAATAATCAAAAGAGTTTATGTTGAAATCCCCGATTGAGTAATTTTTTTCTCTTCAAGATCAGTTTGCTTTATTATGTTTTTTAGTTAAAATTTGCCAAAGTTTTCAATTCTTCCAGTTTCAATTCTTCCAGCCTATAGCAACAGCTTATTAGTATATTTTTTGAACGCTTATTGATAAGTTTTATTGCTAAAATCTCTTTGTTTTCGTCAGAAACACACATTTTGCTTTAAACTTTATACGGAAGGTTATTTTTAACAAAAAATAAAATTCCTCCTCCTCGCTTATTAATACTAAGTTCTAAAATTACTGGATCAAAACCTGGGAGGTTTGAGTTATTTTTAAAATCTGCTTGTAAACACCAGGTTTAATTTAAACAAATTAAATTAAAAGAACTTTCCGCTTCGCTTATAAAATTTGATAAGTTTTCAAAATTCTTTTTGAAGCTACTTATATTAATGTGGACTAATGTGGACTGCATTGAGTTAATCGCTTTTATTATCGCTTTTTAAAATTTTGCTCATGTTACTAGGATAAAAATAAGAGGTTTCATTTCAGGAGAATTAATTTCATTAAAATAATTAATATGCGGATCGGATTCGTCGTCTAAGTGTAATTTATGGGTTTCAAATAAATTAACTTTTTTTTCAAAATTGTTATCAACTGTTTCCATTTTCGCTATTATTTATATTTGGCAATAAATAATAGTGTGCGGCAATTTGAAAGTCTTTTAGGAAGACTTAGTGATAAAAAAAATGAAAAAGATTAGATATTTCTTTATTTGGAATTCCAATCCCGAACAATAAGTTTGATTTTTTTCACGTGGCGTCTTTCGTATAACATTCGTTTCCTTACAGTAATCTTCATATATGAAAATATTTTTACCTTTTAATTTGGAAGAGTTGTTGAGAACAGTTTAAGTTAAAACTTCAGTTTTAACTTTAAAATCCAGAAGTTTTAGGAATATTGTTCTATGTTTGTTGTGAACTACTTTGCCTATTCTATGTACTCTTTCAATGTCTACACTTTTGACTCCAAATATGTCATTGAATATTTCTTTTACTTTTTTTCACATTCACCTCAGCTTTTATTGTCATTTTCAGGGACACCATCGATTCTTAGACTATTACGCCTTGACCTATCCTTAATCTCTCTGAGTTTGTTATTTATCTTTATAAGTTCATTGTTGTTATTTTGTATTTTGATGCTTGCCAGATTTTCTTTAGTATGACAATCAATGGCGGTTTTTATTATTTTATTGAAAAGATCTTCATGAAAATTTAAACTTTCTTTGATTTCTTTTACTTCCTTTGCAATTGATGCTATTTTGGTTGAGTTTTGAAGGATGTTAAGTTCAACTCTGTCAAATCGATCATTTAATATTTTTGTGTTAGAGCTAATTATGTTGATAAAAGTATTTTCTTGTTGCTTAAGCATTTCTTCTGTCTTCCGTCATCTTTAACTTCATAAACATTTCCGTTATTAATTTTTTAACTTCAACTTCAAGTGTGATAGACATGTTTAATAAATATAAATTATTATAATATAAACAATTATTAATACTATTACGATTTTTTATTTTCTTTAAGCAGCGAAAAAAGCGTGCGTTCACTTCAGCGTTCTTTTTAAAACTGAAAACTTTTAAAAACTAAAAAACAATGAGAAAATTTTGGTGACGCTGTGACATTTTCTATTTTTTTGCATGAATGAGAGAGGCTAATATATCCACCCAAATTTTTTTCTTGTTTTTTGTAGCACCTATTATGAGCTAACTAAATAGCAAAAAAAAAATTCTTTTTATATCTATTTTAGTATTAAAATATTGAAGGCTTAAAAAAAAAAGAAGACGGTTGTCACGCTGTGGCGGTCGTGGAATTGCTCAAAAATATTTGAAATTACAACTTCAACCACCTGAAATCGACAAGTTCAGCTTGCAGAGGAAAAGTTTAAAGCTGGGTCAGTGGTATCAAGTAAATAATTGTGATAAGCATTAAAGTCACCAATAACAACCATAGTCTAATAATGGATAGAGAAAAGGATTTGATCAGTTTGATCAGAAATAAAGTTGAAAAAAGTGCAGTCTTGATGCAGTCTTTCCATTATTCTTTGTTTTTTTCTTCTTTTTCTGAAAATTCATATTTAACAGGGTGGCCAGCGGTCCTTGAAAACCTGGAAATGTCCTGGAATTAAATAGGCCCTGGAAAAGTTTTAAAAAACACCCCTTTTATCAATAAATCCCGGAAATCCTTGAACTTTTTTCTGAAATAGTTCAATATTTCGTTATCATATTTTTACCTTTTTTTTTACCTTTTGCAGAAATATTGTTAATATTGCGTAGATTTTTACTGAATTTATTAATTATGTATTTTCTGAAATACAAAAGTTTTTTGTTAACTGCTACTGTCAGCATTATTAACATCTAGTAATTATTTATTTTGTTAACTGCTACTGTCAGCATTATTAACATCTAGTAATTATTTATTTTGTTAACTGCTACTGTCAGCATTATTAACATCTAGTAATTATTTATTTTGTTAACTGCTACTGTCAGCATTATTAACATCTAGTAATTATTTATTTTGTTAACTGCTACTGTCAGCATTATTAACATCTAGTAATTATTTATTTTGTTAACTGCTACTGTCAGCATTATTAACATCTAGTAATTATTTATTTTGTTAACTGCTACTGTCAGCATTATTAACATCTAGTAATTATTTATTTTGTTAACTGCTACTGTCAGCATTATTAACATCTAGTAATTATTTATTTTGTTAACTGCTACTGTCAGCATTATTAACATCTAGTAATTATTTATTTTGTTAACTGCTACTGTCAGCATTATTAACATCTAGTAATTATTTATTTTGTTAACTGCTACTGTCAGCATTATTAACATCTAGTAATTATTGAAAAAATATAATATATAACTAAGATAATGCCTAAGAAAAAGTAATGTCATTTTCAAAAAGAATGGCTTTACAACAAAAAAAACGGCTTTACAACAAAAAGTATTCTTCTTAGGTAAAATTTTGTATTTCAAATTTTAAAAAAGCAAGCTATAGTTGGTGCAGAACGGATATTAATATTTCTAACATGGGAGTATCTGACTTGAATTCTCATCCAAATGGTAAGAAGCATAAATTTAATGTAAAGACACATAATGCAGCAGATATACTCTTTAATGGCAGTTTATTAGTTTTTTATTTTAATTTAAGTTTTTTTACTTTTATTACCTTTTTTTTACTTTTATTTAAATGTTTTCCTAAATTTTGGAAAGTTTGTAGCGAATTAATATGGAGCTTAATATGGAGTTTGACAGAAATAATATGGAGCTTGAATGTAGTAATGTCACATTTTTTAAGATCGTGCTTAAATTTAAATGAAATATTCAAATTCATATTCTCTGACAGCACAATAGCATCAAAGTTTGCATTAAGTAAAACAAAATGTGGTTACCTTATTAATTTTGGATTAGCACCATACTATCAAGAACAGCTTTCTCTGATTTCAGAGCATCACCAATCTTCATTTTGTCATATATTGAAAGTATGAGTGTTATCTCCAAAAATGAAAAAATGGATTTCCGAGTTTGATACTGGAATTTAAGTTCTAGTGTTGTAAAAGTTAGATTGACTCAAAATTCCTCAGACGACCTAATTCACAAAGTGTATTTGACAAACTCATTGAAGCAACAGAGGTGTTTGATCTTGGAAAACTATTTCAAGTACCAATAGATGAGTGCTAATGTTAATTGGGAGGTTTTGAAAATGTTAGGAAAACATAGACAGGAAAAAGAATATTGTGGTATAGTTAATATGGGGAATTGCAGTTTGCACATTGTTCATTGTTCATACAAATAGTAATAATGTTATAATATTGCTATAATAATATACATACATACATGCATACATACATACACATACATACACACATACATACATACATACATACATACATACATACATACATACATACATACATACATACATACATACATACATACATACATACATACATACATACATACATACATACATACATACATACATACATACATACATACATACATACATACATACATACATACATACATACATACATACATACATACATACATACATACATACATACATACATACATACATACATACATACATACAGACATACATACATACATACATACATACATACATACATACATACATACATACATACATACATACATACATACATACATACATACATACATACATACATACATACATACATACATACATACATACATACACACATAATTTAAGAGTAATTCAGTTTTAAAATTTTTTTTATTATTATGTTGCAACTTCTGTGCAACTCGCTGGGTAGAAGATGAACTAGTGGCATCTAGAGGAATTGATTAAGATGATCCAACATGATTAAAGTTATAAAATATTATGAATCAGTGTGCAACAGCAGACGTCACAAAAACAAGAGCTATGATGCTTTTTTAGATTATTACCTTGACAAGTTTGCACCTTTGCGAATGCAGTTTTTTAAAGATCTTGCTAAAAAATTGAAAGGATTTCAAGTTGCACATTCCGAATGCACTTGCGCGGTGCTCTGTGACAAGACCGATAGGTCTTCTTGGGGCACCTAAATAACAACAACAAAAAAAAGTTCCATTTCAAACAGAAAGACCTATGGTGGCATTTTTATTTGAGAGTTTAAAAAATATGGTGGAAAGTTTGATGAATTGATTCTCAATCCAAACATTTTAAAAGAAGCTGCAACAGCATTTAGTTTACTAAAGATTGAAGTAGAGAAATTAAATAACCAACTAGAAGTAGACCAAATTGACATAGGAACAGCACTGAAATGCTAAGTTCTCTTTATTATTAACCAGAAAAGAAATTAGAATTCAAGAAAGAATGAAGCCAGATTATCAAAATGTTATTGCAAAATTTACAAGAAAGATACCCATTGAAGTATTCTTAAGGGAGGAATGCTTCATCTTAGTCTCCAAATGCAATGGTTTAAAACAAGGAAGTATCCGCTCTGAAATTCAAGGGATTAATTGCATTAAATGGCTTTCAACTGACGATGCAGATGATACAAAACAACAATTTAATGAATTTTCAGTGCAAAATGTGTTTGATTTAGAGTCTTTGAATTGATAATAAATAAATTTGAGTATTTTAATGAATTAACTAATTTTGTTGATAAGTTTCTTGGTGTCTGTTTGCACAACTCAAAAGTATTTAGCATTGTGGAAAGTCTGTGCGATCATTTTTGTATTATCTCATAGACAATAGGGAATAGAACGAGGATTTAGTGTTAACCAGCAGTTGTTAGTTGAAAATCTACAAGAATGATATCTTGTTTCCCAAAGAATAGTTTATGACCACATCAATTCCCATGACATTGTTAGTCTTCAGCATGAGCTTCCAAGTGATCTTTTAACAAGCTGAAGGTTAGCATAAAATACGTACAATTCAGTGTTGAAGGAAAATAAGGATCCGTTAAAGGTAAACGAAGTTAGCAAGAAACTTATATTGATTGATGAAGAATTTGTAATTATAAAGAATCAGAATAATTTTTTTGCAAAATGAACCAAGGTTCTTAAAACTAATGTAGACGAGTTAAAACTGATGTAGACGAGTTAAAACTGATGTAGACGAGTTAAAACTGATGTAGACGAGTTAAGCATTGAAGCAGAAGAAAAGCGAAACTTCACTATCCTTACGAAAACAAATTCATTTAGAAACACAATTTAGAAAAAGAACTGGTAATTGAAGAGCTTGATGTTTCACTAAGAAAAATGTAAACAACCAAAGAAAGAGATTAAATAGAAGTGTTTGATAACCTAGTGTATATACAGTATATTTTTTAACTTGTACCATACTATTTACAACTATATTACAACAAATATTTACATTTATACATACAACGTATTTTGAAGACAATATATTTTGTTTATTACTGGTCGAGAAAAGATCAATATATCCTTAAAAATCCCAAATTATCCTTAAATAGTCCTGGAAATATCGTGGAATTTTAAATTAGCTTTTGGCTGGTCACCATGTTTATTTAATGTAACAAAAGTATGGTACAAATTTGTTACATAAATATGCTATAGTAGATACATATATATATATATATATATATATATATATATATATATATATATATATATATATATATATATATATATATATATAAATGTGTGTATATATATATATGTGTATATATATATATGTGTATATATATATATGTGTATATATATATATATATATATATATATATATATATATGTATATATATATATATATATATATATATATATATATATATATATATATATATATATATATATATATATATCTATATATATATATATGTATATATGTATAAATGTATATATAGATATAGTTTCTGAAAGTGTTATCTACAAATAGAGTGCTCAATGTTCTATCAGAACAGAGCAATAATAAATAAGTAAAAACACTTATCTTGATTTTTCTTTTATATATATATATATATATATATATATATATATATATATATATATATATATATATATATATATATATATATATATATATATATATATATATATATATATATGCACAGGCCTCAGCGTGAGTAAATGCGCGCGAGAGCGAAGAAAAGCTCTCCTGTTTATGCAGTTAAAAAAAAAAAAATCTATCTGTTTATGCAGTTAACAAACTGCTTATGTATAAAAAGTTTGGTCTCATACATGTTACGTAACGTAAATGTTACAAATATATATACATAACAAGCGTCATTTATTGCGCCGTGAAAACCTCTTCAGACGAGCATTGTCTTTATGCTTTCACACTAGCTATCCATTTTTTTAATTAACAACATTACTTATTTGATAGAAAATTGACAAAGAGCTACAAAAGTTTTTACTGCTTATAAAAATGGTTTTATATTTTCTTATTGAAATAGAATGCAGGCATTTTAAGAATTATTACCACAATTAAAAATTCCACAATAAAAGTAAAAAATATAATAAAGTAATATCTAAAAAATATAATTTATTACATAAAATAAAATTTATTAGGTCATAATTTAGAGTGTAATAATTTTATATTTAATTAATATCTAATTTTATCAATATAATTTAGAATCTTATAATTTTATACTTTTCAGTTAGTCCAATCTAATCAAAAACATTTGCATTTCAATTCCCAGAAAAAAATATTTTATAGAATTTCTATAAACTTTTGGAACATATGGTCCATAGAAATTCTATAGAGTTCTATAAAATTTCTATAGAATCTCTGTTAATTTCTATAGAAATTCCAATAGAACTTTTTTTTACTACTATTTTATAGAAAATAAAGTTTTATAGCAATTTCTATAGAAATTAATAGACATTTTATAGAAATTTTATAGAATTCTTTAGAATTTCTATAGACCATATGTTCCAAAAGTTTATAGAAATTCTATTGAACTTTTTTTCCTGGGTTGGCGCTCTTTTTGATTTTATTTTTTTTATATTTGCAATAACTTTGCCTTTTAAAAAGTGTTGCAGTTTATTATGCAATTATTTATTATTTTAATTATTGAGTTTTTCATTTTAGTTACAATGATAGTTACAATTTTGAGAAAAAAAATTATACTTTTGCAAGAGCCGTAAGTTGCTCCCGTAAACCATTTTAGGGGAGTGTAAGCAAGAGCGAGAGCTCTCACTTCCCGCCGAAGCCTATATATATATATATATATATATATATATATATAATATATATATATATATATATATATATATATATATATATATATATATATAAATATAAAATACGGGTATGTATTATACATTATAATATATATGAATGATCCGACATACTTTATGAATGATACGTGGGTACATTGACCATAGTGGTAGTAAGCCTTTTTCTAGGTACTCTTGATACTTTAGATATATTTTTCTTGGTACTCTTGATGCTTTTATTTTACAACTAATTAACAAAACTTTGTGATTTCAATTCACGTTGACAAATGGCTTGCCAAACTATAATATTTTTTAGGAGTTTCTTCAATTTTATCGTTTTAAAATTCGTGTTAACCATTTACCTGCAAACAACTTAAAATTATATTTAAATAAGTAATCAAATTTATGTAAAGGTATAATAATTGTAATGTAAATGTGATCTAATTTATAGGTATATTATAATAGGTATATAATAAGTAATCTAGTTTATGTATATGTAAAGTAATGTAAATGTGTAAAATAAATAAGTAATTTAATTTATGTAAATGTTAAAAATTATTTTTATGTAACATTGCAAAAAAATATTATACTAAAAGTATTTTTTTTATTAAAATAATGTTAAAATTACATATATTAGATAAATACGTATTTATATAAAACTTTAATAAATTTCAATACACACATTTTTTGGTCTAATGAAACATTTTTTGGTCCACCTTATCCACGTGCTTTTTTTAGGGTTGGACTGACCTTTAATTCTGTAGAACCCATAATCCAGCTCAATTCTTTTGTTTTAAAAGTAACTCGTTTGCGCGAGTTAAAAGTACTACTTTGTTTTTATAGTGCTAAAGCTGAAGTTTGTTAAAAGTAGCAATTTTTTTTCAGGGATTCTTTAACTATAGGTTTACAGCTATCTTTTGCTAATGAAAAAATAATTTTAAAGTCCTTAAAATGTATATTCACTTCTTAATATAACTTTCTTTTTTTTGTATGATACTTCTACCTAACCTAACTCCAACTCCCACCTAACCTAACTCCAGTAAATTTTAATTGTAACTTTAGAAAAAATATAAATGAAAAGTATTTCCTTAGAACAAACCAATCAAATTTCTTTAAGTTGCCTAAGAAACTAAACAAGTTTACAGAGTGTTCAATAGCATTTCGCGGACCAAAAATATGGAACTATTTAAAAAAAAAAGAAGCTAAAAAAGATAATATGGTAAAATCATTAAACTCATTTAAGTTGCTAGCAAAAAAACACATTTTTAATTCGGAGGAATTACAAGAACTCCGCTAAGTTTTTATCAAAATAGTTTTACCTTTTTTATTCTTTGAAAAATTAATTGTACATATCTTTTGTAGTTATTTATGCAATGGTGTATATACTTTAAATCCTTGAGTATTTAAATTTGAAGTTTTTACATCTTACTTTTATCTGCAATTTATTTGAACATTTTGACGACATTTTATTTTTTCAAGGGGCTCTATGAAAAGATTGTGGTGGTATTGTATCACCCATTCTTTGAGTCCCGGTCTGTTTTTTAAATTGTCTTATTTGTTTATATATTTTATTACGTGATAATCTTATGTAACTTATTCTATTAAGCAGCAAAAAAATATATTCTAAAAAAAAAAAAAAAAAAAAAAAAAAAAAAAAAAAAAATTGTTTTTAGCAATTTTAAACGAATTTCTTATTCGTTTACTTGATAACTCGATTAGTTAATCGAGTTTTCAAGAAACTTTTTTTGAGGGACATTTTATATTAATTTCGAACTACTGTGTTTTATTTTAGTGAATCTATTAGAATATGCTTTAATATTATTTATTCATGCAAGCTTTTGATTTCCTTCTTTTTTATACTTATGACTTACCGGTTTTTTAAAAACCTCACTCGAAAATACTCGAAACTACATTAAAAACATCGGACATTTGTAAATAAAATTTTTGTTACACTTGTTAGACTTAGGAAAAATTACTCCATAGATTTTTAAACTTTTATATAATAAATGTTTAAAATCTATGGAGTAATTTTTCCTGTCTAACAAGTGCCCTTAAAATAATTATTTGACTTAAAAATCCAAAACACAAAAAAACAATACTTTTGTCCAGTTTTAAAGCTATTCTGCCCCACTGTGCGACACTTGTATTCCAAGCTGACTTGAAAAACAAGTGTTGCACAGTGAAGTACGTGTCTCTTTGCCTCAATTTATTTTATTGGCAAATTAGAGTTTTCCACTCAAGCGTGAAAATTTGCATTATGCACTTGTTGCTGTTTTGTTGTTATTGTAAATAATAATTAAATTTTGTTTGAAGAAAACTTTTAAATTTAATTACTAATAAGTAGTTAACTTGTTTTATTGTTGTTTTTTTTTGTGAAGCCAAATTTTGACTAATAAAATGTCAATTTTGCTTTACCCAACTCTTATTGGCAAACTATTGCAACGGATGTTTAAAAATAGGTAATCAGCAATAATATAAAATTAAGGAGTTATCTCAATTAACTTGATAAACTTTTATGAGGCATTAAATAGATTTATTAATGAAGTATCTTGGTATTAGTTTAACATCCCCTTTAAACGAAAATATTCCATTCTTACTGAGAGTAGTGTTAATAAAAGATGACATTTAAAAGCCTACAAAAAATTATTACGACCTTAATTTTGCTATAAGTATAACAAAAACTATTGATTCCACGACAAATACAACATACTAACACAAATTAACAATGAAATGATAATAGTCATAAAAAACTGTTTGATGGTGTTACAAGAAAACAAAGTTGTTCTTACCTTGACGGTGTTGAATTCAATTTTATTACCAAAACTGTTGGCTAATGATCAATAAAGTAAATTTCAGTTCACGAAAATTTACTAAATTAAAACCATATTTCAACAGTAGTCAAACTAATCATAAATTACGAAGTATAGCAGAGCTTTAATGTTAAACTAAAAAAAAATTATAAAAAAAATTTGATATAATAAAAAAAACATATTTAAATTTGCATTAAATATATGATTCTTTTAATAAAAATATATAAGAATAAATAACGGTTTATGCAGATTAACAGAAATGGCAAAAATAGAACTTAAAAACATATACATGATAAAAAATTGAATATATATATATATATATATATATATATATATATATATATATATATATATATATATATATACAGTCGTCCCCCGGTTAACGAACTTAATTCGGAGTACGAGCTAGTTCGTTATCCGAAAAGTTCGTTAACCGAAACGCGTTTTCCCATTGGCCGCCATTAAAAAAATTTTAATTGGTGGATTTTGCCGAAATAATGGGGGAAAAAATTCAAAAAATTGTCCAACTTTATAAATAAAATAGGCAAAGGTGAAATGATTGAAACCTGAGATTTATGCACTTTTAAAAATTGAAACAAATTGAAATTGTGCATGAAAATTGCTTGTCAAAGTTTTAGAAAAAACTAAAAATTGAACATGAACACTGCTTATCAAAAAATGAAAATTCAACAAGAAAATTGCTTGTCAAATTTTTACCAAAAAATTGAGAATTGAACTTGAAAAATGCTTGTCAAAATTTTACGAAAAAATTAAAAATTGAACATGAAAAATCCTTGTCAAATTTTTTACCAAAAAATTGAAAATTGAACTTGAAAGAAAAATCAACAAGAAAATTTCTTGTCAAATTTTTACAAAAAAAAAATGAAAACTCAGTTGGAGTCATCCGCCAAGTCAATTACAGCAGCCCTCTTCTGAGCAGTTCCAGATGGCCCAGCAGCTGCAGATGGCCCAGAAAAAAGCACAAAAATGCATGAAAAATATTAGTGAAACAAGAAAAGAAAAAAATGAAACAACAAAAGCACACCCAGCACAACCATTCACCTCCCAGGCTTCCATGACACTCACAAAACTAAGGGGGAAATGCTGGACGGCGCGCCCGACCTTCACGCGCGTGTGCACGCCATTTGGCGGTTCCGGTTCGTTAACCGGGGGAGGATTTTGGGCAAACTTTCGGTTCGTTAACCGAAAGTTCGCTAACAGGGGGGTTCGTTAACCGGGGGACGACTGTATATATATATATATATACAAAATAGATAATGTATTATTATGGTATAATAATAATAATACAAATACTCTTGTGAGTTTAAGAGTGCTCAATATTATTAAATAATGGAGCAATATTTATTTAAAGAAATTTTTACTATCAAATTTTATCAAAAATTTTTACTATCAAATTTTTACATTCGAAGAACTTTTTACTATCCTTATTCAATACCGGGGACTAAAGCCTTTGACGTCTTTTTGTTTTTGTTTTGTTTTATTTTTGTAACGTCAGAATTCGTTCCACCGTAATTTTAATTCGTAATTTTTAAACGGTTTTTAAGTGACGAAATACACAATGGCTGATGATTGCCGAAAGGCATAAAACTCTGAGTTCTATCAAAAGTTGTTTTTATTCATTTTATATATATATATATATATATATATATATATATATATATATATATATATATATATATATATATATATATATATATATATATATATATAAAAATGTGTGTGTGTAATTCCGGAAAGTTCTAGAACATTTAATGACGTTAGGGGTTTAAAAGCTTTAATAGTTTTTACCAATAATAATTGTAAATATGTGTTTGCGGTGATTTATGACGGTGTTTGGAAGGATATTTTAGGAAAAGCATAGGGTATATATATTGAGGAAAAAATTTGTAAAAACAGAGTTTTAATTAGGAGAAAAGATTATTGCTGTTTATTAATTTGCTAATTACGAGAAAAAACTACAAGCTAACCTGGCATGGAACCAAGTATGAGATTATTTGATATGTTTGAAACGTATGATGGCACTTCGGATGCTGCTGTTTGGATTCAACGAACGAAAGTGATTGCTGAAATTCAGAACTTAAAGCTTGAACTACTTTTTCCGATTCTTCTCAGAGAAGCTGCTTATGCAGTGTACGATGCTTTAACCGCGGAAGATAAAAAAGATGTAGTGGAAGTCGAGCGTGTGTTATTAGCGGCGTTTTCTGTAGATGCGTATACTGCATATGAACTGTTTACAAAACGAAAATTATGTGACGGAGAAAAAGCCGACGTGTTTTTGGCTGATTTAAGACGATTAGCCTATCTTGCTAAATTACCAGAGGAGTCTGTGCGTTTGGCGTTTGTTGTGGGTTTGCCAGAAGTCTTATCATCAAGATTTCGAGCCGTAATGAACCCAATTGATATAATGATACTCAGAGTGAGAGCTACTTTGAACTCTGCAAATGTGATTGACAGTGATGCTGTTGGCGCTGTATCTTGACGCCATGCTACAAAAACCGCGTTAGTGTGTTACAACTGCAAAGGTTTGAATCACATTGAAAAGAATTGTTTGCTTGCGAAGAACTTGTCACCGAAGACTGTTAGATGTTTTAAATGTGGTGAGGAAGGACACAATGCATCGAAATGCTGGAAGCTGCAGGGAAACGATTGCAGGAGTGAGGAATTTGCGCTACCTCGCTCCTGAACAACGGTGGAATGAGCGCATTATCTGTTATTCGTTTGAAAGTTAACGGTATGGTTGCGACAGCTTTAGTAGACACAGGGTGTTCGAAGACAATTTTGAATAAAAAAATTCCTGCCCAAAAGTCAATGTAGGTACTCAAACTTTCAAAAGGTAGTAACGTTTGAAGGAAAGGTTCATCAGTGCACTGGTTCAGCGGTCGTGATTCTTGAGGTTGATGGCATTAAAGCACGTGATGAAGTTATTTTAGTGGAGTACCAACCGTTTGGAGTTGATATGATGCTCGCAATGAGTTCCATTAAATTACTAGGAGGAGTATCCATTTCTCCTTTGGGAAAAGCGAAGTTCGGATTAAGTTACTGTGGAGCATCGGCTTTGAACAAGGACAAAGTCAAGAAAATCGAAATAAAAAAGAAAGATCATGAAGCAGTTTTTAATGGTGTCAAATGGAAATGGAGAGATGGAGAAAGCCCCAACCGATTGCATAATAAAGTGGCACAGTACGGAATTCCACAATACGCTAGAGCAGACTATGAAAACGAACTACAGGATTGAATTGATCGGAAGTGGCTGTTAGAGTATGACGAAAATGAATTGGGGCCGCCCAAAGGGTAGATTTTTAATGGCTGTCATTCAGAGAAACAAAGACAACAAAATCCGACCTGTTCCGGACTGGAGAGAAGCTAACGATTTCATTGAGACATACACGAGAGATGCAGATGTGTGTGTCGAAAAGCTTAGAGAATGGAGAAGAATGGGTAACAAACCAGCAATTATTGATTTACGCAAGGCTTATCTTCAACTAAAAACTAATAAATCTCTTTGGCCCTTCCAAACAGTGGTGTTTCGAAATAAAAGGTATTGTTTGACACGACTTTGTTTCGGATTGAATGTTGCGCCAATGATCATGAAATCCGTTGTGAGTGCCGTCATTGATCAAGACGAATTAGTGAAGAGTGGAACGTCCGCTTATCTAGACGACATTTTCGTAGACGAAAGTGTGGTGAGTCTTGATTATGTCAAGAGGCACTTTTTAAAATATGGTTTAAAAAATAAAGAAGGTGAGCAGATTGGTGATAATGGAGTTCGTGTGTTAGGATTGTGTGTGCGCAAGGTTGGTAACAAACTGATGTGATCCAGAGGGAATCGAGTTGATGCTATCTCGCAAAAGTTAACCAGGAGAGTTGTGTTTTCAATCTGTGGACAGTTAATAGGACATTTACCCGTGTGTGGTTGGCTGCGAGTGATTTGTAGTCTCTTGAAGAAGAAAGCTGTCAGTCTGACGAAGGGTTGGGAAAATGAAATTTGTGGTGAGAACGTTAAGTGGGTGCTTAAAGAAGTATTTGCTGAGGTGGAACGTTGCGAGCCTGCTTGTGGTGATTGGGCTGTGTGTGGTAATGAGGGAAAAGTGTGGGTTGATGCCAGTTCTTTACCGATTGGTGCTCTTATTCAAGTTGGGGAAACTACTGTGCCATGGACTGCGAAAAGAAACGTCTGATACTCATATAAACATGGCAGAATTAGACGCTGTGATACGTGGAATGAATATGGCTCTGATGTGGAAGCTGAAGAAAGTGACTGTTTTTACCGATTCCGTGACAGTATTCCACTGGGTTTCTGACGCCCTTACAGGAAAATCAAGGTTGAGATCAAAAGCGACGTGTGAAATGCTGATTCGAAGAAGACTGAGCGTGTTGCAACAGCTAATTGAAGAATACAATGTTAGCGTTGAGGTGAAACTCATTCCTTCTAAAGATAATTTGGGTGACGCATTAACAAGAGTTCGCAGCAGATGGCTCAACAAACTGACTGTGCCAGAGTGTCGGAATAGTTGTATGGGAATCGCAGCTACGAAGGCTGAATCTATTTCCAATATACACCAAAGAACTGGACATTTTGGAGTGAATCGAACGTTAAACTTTGTTCGTAAAACAATTCCGACAGCTACTGAAAACGATGTTCGAAATGTGATAAAAAGTTGCGAACCATGTCAGTCAATAGATCCAGCGCCAATACGGTGGGAAAAAGGGAAATTAGATGTTGAAGGAAACTGGGAGAGATTGGCCATGGACATCACGCATTATGGCACTGACAAGTTTTTGAGTTTAATTGATTGCGGACCTTCAAAATACGCGTTGTGGCAACAATTATCAAGCTCATACGGAAGTCTTGCCATAGTCCGAATACTCCGTCTTTTTTTTTGTGAACGTGGAGCACCGTCTGAAATATTGACTGACAATGAGCCGACATTTAAAACTAAAGAGATAAGGAGTTTCCTTGATAGTTGGGGAGTACAAATTAAATTTAGAGCCGCTTATTATCCTGAAGGAAATGGAATTTTGGAAAGAAACCACCGTACGATCAAAGAATAGCAGAACGATCGCAAATGTCGATACCGGAAGCACTATATTGGTACAATGTCTCAGCCGACAAAAATGTTGCAAGTCCGATGGACAAAATATACAGTTATACCATTGGTGTGAAAGGATTGGGAAAAGAGAATCTTCCTGTGCAAAATGTCACGAACGAAAGATTTCGAATTGGCGATAAAGTCTGGCTGAAACCACCAAATGCGAGGTACTATACAAAGTGGCAACCAGCTACGATAACTCGGAATGCGTCGAAACAAATCGTAGAAGTGAACGGCATTCCGCATCATGTGAAACACGTTAGACCTCGAAATGATACTCAGTCCTGCATTATCCCTGATGTGGAAATAGAGATGAATACTGAAACTGGTCAAGAGAACGCTAAAAATCAAGGAGAGCAAGTTAAAGATGTATTAGAGACGAACGAGGAAAATATCGAAGCTAAAGATAGACCCCAAGAAATTGACATGCTTTTGCGACGGAGTGGTCGGGAATGGCGCATGCCTTCAAAATACTTTGATTGCTATTTGGATGATCCGTAAGGATCAAGGAGGAGTGTTATTCCGGAAAGTTCTAGAACATTTAATGACGTTAGGGATTTAATAGCTTTAATAGTTTTTAACAATAATAATTGTAAATATGTGTTTGCGGTAATTTATGATGGTGTTTGGAAGGATATTTTAGGAAAAGCAAAGGGTATATATATTGAGGAAAAAAATTGCAAAAACAGAGTTTTAGTTAAGAGAAAAGATTATTGCTGTTTATTAATTCGTTGATTACGAGAAAAAACTACAATATATATATATATATATATATATATATATATATATATATATATATATATATATATATATATATATATATATATATATATATATATATATATATATATACATACAAATACATTAATTCTAAATTTCTAAATCAAAATTCAAATACATGCAACCAGGACTTTCGAATCATTTATAAAGTAGCTCGGATGGTGTATATGAGATAGGAGGCAGGTGGTCAATTATAAAAGTAAGGAGAAACTAAATTAATAAAAATATCACAAAATGTTGAGTAGGTAGTTTAAAAGCGTAGGAACTTTTAGGAAGGTGGAGGGTACTCCAAAAAGCGTCAGCATAAGTGAGGGGGAAGGGGAGAGAAAAGGTCGAAATATTAGCGTATGTAATTTATGGACGACCCTTTTCCAAATACATATACAAATATTTTTACTTCAAGATATGAAAAAATATATAGATTTTTTCGAGACAAGACTGATAAAACGGTTAACTTAATAGAAGAATGAAAACAAATCTTCAAACAAATTTCCCTCAAAAACAATTTATTAATTAATTTAGTGTTACAAAGTAAAAAAAAAACACAACAAGTCTTTTGATTATTCTTAAAAAAACACAAGTTAATCTAGTTTATAGAATTGCAAATACATTTCAATTACATATATTCAAGAAACTTTTCAATAAATACGAATACGCCAAATTAGCCTACTTTTTACCAAATACAAATACGTATTTGATCTCAACCCTGATACACATATAATTTCTTCTTAATTAGCCAGCAAGTGGGTTTCCAGGTACATGGAAAGACCACCAGATAGGCAGGTACTCTTTCTCTTAGTTTTTGTCAAATCCATCATGGTAGAATCATGGTATGCAAACTGTTTTAGTTTCTTGACTAAAATCAAATCGTTGACTGAGGTATCAGCTGCAAGCGGGAATTTAATCCACCATTGCACATAGACACTTACAGCAAACTCACAGAAATGTTCTAATTTCTTGATTTGATTTTTGGTTGTTACTTCCGAGTTGGAAAACTGCTCAATTGTCTTTCCGGATAATAGGACTATTTTTATACAGTACAGAAGTTTTGCCATCCATCTTGCTTTGTGCAAAGCTCCGGGTGCTTCATGCTAAATGTCTGAGGTTCTGATCCTTTTGTAATTAATAACAGGCTGAGATTAAAAAGTTCTAGGTAATTGTCTCAAGTGAAACCTAACGCAAAGAATTCATGGAAGCAATTTGTTAAGCTTTTTTGTTCTTTCTAAGTTGGTCTAGGAAGTTCAGGATAGTAAAAGTTTTCTTTATTAACTGGTGGAAATTGCAAATAGTGGTTCTTGAATCAGCAATAATTTATAATCATTTAGTTAAAGCCAATTGAGTCTAGTTAAGTCACTTGAGTCTAAAAAATCTTTTTATTCAATGATGTTGTAAAAGCATCAAGCTTACTTGTAAAAAGTTGAGTATTTGAACCGGATTAAGCCTCTATATTCAATGAATCCCAACAGTCGCTAAGCATGGCTTCTCCTACATACCTGCGGCATGTAAACCAAAACAAAAGACGTTCTAGCTCTCTCTGCAGGCAGACACATGCTGCAGTATTCTGTCCTGTAATGTAAAGAGTGAATTAATTAGCTTTTTAATAAAACTATACCTAATAGCCTATTACAATAGCCTATTACTTGAAACCTCCACAGTATTTGTAATCCTAGAGCTTGTGAAAGACCATGGCTATGATGTGTCAAAGACCATGGCTATGATGTTTTTGTCGCATTTTTAATCTACGAATAGATTTTTTGTTGCAACAGAAATAAAGTTATCGTGTTTCAGATCAGTTTTTGTTGTTAAACTTGGAAGGAGTGTTACACCAAGAAGTTTAGTTCCATTGAATCCGAATACTAAAACATGCAAACAATCATCAGTGACTTCGGAGTCCAGGGTAGCCATCAGTTTTCCGTCCCAATGTGTCTGCATTGATGGATTTTTTTTCCATTAATGTTTTATGTCGTTTTTGAGCTTCCATATCTTGGAAAGCAGATTTCTTATGAAATTTCATGGTGGCATAGAATGTTGACATAAATTCCTCAAATCCTTGGTTATCCAAATATCTTCAATTTTCATTGTATTTCATTAACTTTATAAATTCATAATATGCTTCCTTGATTATTTTGACAATATAATACTTCAGAACATTATCAATTGTAAGAGAATACATTATTAAAAGTTAAATCCTTAATTTTTGCAAGCAGGCCATAAATTACTTGCTTCTTTGTTGGTAGTTTATGTCCCTTGATTTCCTTGTTATTGATACTAGGAGTGGTCCCTAATATCATTTTTACATATCAATCATTGTGTCTAGTTTCCATTATGGTACATTTATATTATATATTAATCATTAATAATTTTCCTATTTATTTTTCATTATCTCAAGATTTAAGAACCTAAAACAATCCTAAAACCAAAATTTATAAAAGAAAAATCAATTAGTTTTCTATTAGAAATTTTAAAGACTCGCTACCGGTAGTAAATTGGGATGGAGTGTATCAAGAATGTAACCTTGGACACACAAACTCCGCATACAATTTATTTATAAATATTTTTCTAAATCACTACAATAAACATTTTCCTATTGAAGAGAGAGAGAAATAAAGCCAAAATGTTTAAACTGCCTATGGATAACTAACGGGATTAGAAAATCATCAAAAACAAAGCAAAAACTCTATATCAAGTATTTAAAAAATAGTAACGAAACTAACTTAACAACATACAAGGAATACAAAAATCTATTTGAAAAAATTAGAAACAATTCAAAAAATATATGTTATTCAAAACAACTACAAAAAAGCAAAAGTGATATTAAAAAAACCTGGAACATATTGAAAGAAATAATAGGTAAAAACCATACAAAATCAAATAATTTACCCGATAAAATTATCGTTAACAAAACTGAATATATCGACAAAATTTCTATCGCTGAAAACTTCAATTGTTTTTTTGCAAACATTAACCCTAAAATGGCTTCAAAAATTCAATGCCTTCATATTTCCATTGAAACCTATATCTCATACCAACATTTCTGTTTAAATACTTTCTCTGGACTAAACCATGAAGAACTAGAAATTGCAAAAAACTCGTTTAAGACCAATAAGCCTCTTGGGAAAGACAACATTTGTAGCTTTATAGTTGTAAATGTGTTTCCGGTGATAAAACAACCTATCTATGAAATATTTAAATCTTCAATTATTACAGGATCTGTACCGAATAAATTAAAAATAACTAAGCTATTACCAATATTAAAAACCGGGGCTTCATTTACACTAAGTAACTACAGATCTATCTCAGTTCTTCCTGTATTTTCAAAACTTTTGGAGAGAGTAATATACGATAAACTGTATAAATATCTAACTAATAACGAAATCCTAAATGAAAAACAGTTTGGCTTCCAAAAGCAACATTCAACCAAACAAGCAGTTCTTGATCTTATAAATAATATAAATGACTCCTTTGAAAACAAAAAATACGTCCTTGGAGTCATTGTTGATTTATCTAAGGCGTTTAACACAGTAGATCGCGCTATCTTAATTAGGAAAATGGAAAAATATGAAATAAAAGGTGTTGCACTAAACTGATTCACAAGTTTTTTACTAGACAGAAAACAATGCGTTATTGCTCATAAAATAAAATTTTTAAAATTACTCAAAATAAAATGCGGTGTTTCCAAGATTCCATTCTTGCACCTCTTTTGTTTTTAATATACATAAACGTTCTTCCCAAAGCCTCAAGTAAATTGGATGTCATAATGTTTGCAGACGACACTAATTTATTTTATGCACCCTCATCAATTGCAGAACTTTATGAAACTACAAATACTGAACTTGAAAAAATAAACAGTTGGTTAAAATCTAACAAATTATCGCTAAACACAGAAAAAAACAAATACATTCTTTTTCATTCTCACCTTATAAAAATACCTCCCAATATACCTTCGCTAAATAAAGATACTAAAGAAATAGAGATAACCCAAGCAACTAAATTTCTAAGGATACTTATTGATGAGAACATTTCATGGAAATCACATATAGATTTATTAAATACCAAAATATCAAAAAACATTGGTATCCTTTACAAAGCTAGTTCTATACTGTCTCCTGATAACTTAAAGTTCCTATACTTCTCGTTCATACAAAGCTACTACACACTAAAAAATAAAGGTAGAAATTTTTAGTTAAGGTAGGATATGTGATATACCCTTAGTAAGGTATAATTTTCTACCTTATAAGGTAGAAAATTATACCTTTAAGTTAGAAAATTGTATGACAAATAATTGTTTTTAATATAATTTTCTACCTTAAAAGGTAGAAAATTATACCTTCCTAAGGGTATATCACATATCCTACCCTAAGGTAGAAATTTCTACCTTTTTTTTTTAGTGTGTACATGTACGCTAATGTTGCATGAGCGAGTACTCATAAATCCAAACTAAGCATACTATATCGGAAACAAAAACATGCTGCAATAATAATAGAATAGCCACTTTTCTATTTCATACCGTGGTCCTTGTCTATATAACAAATTAATATCCAAAAGTACTCAACTGAAAAAATTGAATAACTTAAATACTCTGAAAACGTTATTAAAAGATCTCATTTAACACTAACTCACTAACAACTTGTTGAGTTTTTATTAACCCTAAAACACTTAAAACTTTGTATAAAACTAACTTTGTTCCGAAACCAATGTAAACTCTAATATCTCTAAAAACTCTTAATAACTCAAAAACAACAACAAAAATAAAAAAAATAAAAATTTTAGGCTTATTTATCAACACGTGAACGACTATATATTACCTATTTAGCAAATCGTGTGCCTACTTATATTTATGCGTATTGAAATAAAATTAAAAACTTCTTTTTGTCTGCATTCTTTGTTTTTTGCATTTTGCATTATTATTTTCATTCTGCCAAAACTGATAACATTATTTTTTAAATATAAACTTATTTTAAATTGAAGTATCAAAAAATATTAGTAACGCATAGCGGTTTCTTGATGACAAGGCCACCGGTCTTCCGCAAGTTTATGTGATCAGATTGGAGAAAAAATTAATAGCCATTGTTTTTAGGCTAAAACCCGCTACCAAAAACTTGAACAGCTGTCCACGACCAAATTTTGATATTTGGGGAAAGCTGGGACACTAGGGTGTTTCATTTCCGACAAATTTTCGAAAATGATTACGTTACATGCATAATAGGGTAAATAATGTGCCAAAAAAAAGTCTGAAAAATTTTCAAAATTTTAAAATGTCATCTAGAGGTCGCCATCTTGAAAAAACAGCGTTTTTTACACTTTTTTCAACTTTAAACTTGAAAAACTTAAAAAATAATTAAATTTATGTTACGTTACTGGGTGTATATATTAAAGGTTATTATATGAACATTTGGTGAAATTTTCAGAAAAATTGGTAAATGTCTAGAGGTCGCCGTATTAAAATATAAAGCTAAAAAACTTGTTATTTTTTTAAATCTTAAAAAAAATTTAACTGGGCTATTTTTAGGCTTCAGCTTTTCTAAGAATAATAATTAATAAAGAAGATATTAGTAACATACAAAATACTATAAAGTATTAATTAGTTTTGATTTCGAATCGGATGAATTTTGCTTTCTGTGTTGTTCGACAACTTGCAAAATAAATTGTCGTTGTTCTTCATTTTGTGCACACTCGCGGAAATCACCAATAAGTTTTATTCCTCTTTCGGCGCAATCATTTGTTACCTCTAATTGTTTAACAAAATCGTCTGCAGTTCGATAATCTTGGAAGAATTTCCACTTTTGTGGATTCATCTGGAGCCATTCCTGGTTGTTTATTAGTCCTAATAAATCAAAAAGAAGCCACGACCGTGGTCCAATTAAAAAATAAATAACGGTTGAAGAACTTAATGTCGGAAATTTTGGTTTCCCAATTAAAAATGTTTTTGGTCTTGGGGTAGAAAAAAGTTTCTTTGCCATTATTGTTCTGGTAAATTCTGACAATTTTTCATTAAATAAAGATAGAATAACAAGCTCTTCTGTTAAATACCAAAGGTGACGGTTAATCGACGAAATCACAGCGGTTGCGATATCTGAATCTTCTTCTTGATACCAGTTCATTGCAAAAAAAAATTTGAAGTCATCAACTGGAGCAAATACGGAAATCCTCGAGCGGAGAAATTGCATCGAATAAAAAAGACTAATAAACTTAGCCATACGGTGGATCATAATTTGCTCATTATTGGACATAATAAATTTATTAGATAAGAGTTCCATTTTTAAAATATATATGGAATGTGACATAAATCTGGCATTGTGAATTGCACCAGGTTTGTGAATTTTGAATATTCTTTCCATTGATAGTTTCCCCCCAAGGTAGATAATAGTTAATTCAATTAACTCACGATAATCTTCTCGCGGAAATATTTTCTCTTCGAGGCATTGGTAAGCCCATTTCAGAACTAAACTTGCTTGATTAAATATTTCTGATTTAATATCAGTAGGCCATTTACAAAAATTCAGGTTTGAGTAATCAATATCAATTCTAGAAAATTTGGCTCGGAAACGTTGATAAATAGGTTCATCTGGACTTTTGCTACCTCCTCTTAATGCGGTAAATGCATGCTTAATGTATAGCTCATTATGATGATGGCGACATGCGAGCCATAGAAGAGGTCTCTTTAACTCAATTTCAATTATAGTTGCTGCTCCTTTTTTATTACCTGTGTTGCTTGCTGTTGTATCAAAGCATATACCAACAATGTTTTCCAAAATGTTCCAATCTTGCGCAAGTTTCACGACCTTGTCACATTGAGTTTTACCTGTCGAATCTTTAATCAAAGGTACACCAATAAGTTTCGGCCTGCAAATAAAACTTAAGTTAGTTTCTATGAATACAAAAATAAAAAATATACATAGGATTTATATAAATAAATAAGTACCCGTTAAGAGATCCGCTAATAAGAACTGCTACACGTTCTTCATTATGAGCTATGTCTAAATGAAAAAGCTTCGAATCCCAGTGCAAAATGGCCTTTTTAGGTTTGTTTATCTCCCAGTCAGCTTTAATTGACAGAACAATATTCTTTCGCGCATTTTGTCTTTGACGATGCACAGTTGATACTGACATAGAAATTTCATTAAGTTTGCCTCCGCTTTTGCAGATGATAGTGGATTGAAATAGAAGTTGTTGGCGAACTGATAAACAACATCGATCAGCCACAGATGCCGTTACTTCTGAGAGCTTCTTTAATGATATCTCTAGTGAATTTGTTAAAGGCACCTTTCTTTTCTTTAGTGGTAAAGGAGTAAACTCTGTATCTTTTTGATCTTCTTCGTCAGCACTTTCAACTATTTCACTGACATCAAAGGCACTCGATTTTTGATCTTCGGTTGAACTTCTCCGAAAATCTATGCTTAGTCTATCTTCTCGACGTTCTAAAAATTTTGAAACATCTAGATCGATGCTACCTGTCATATGATACTTTCTGCTACTCTTTTGATCTTCATAAAATGCCCAATCTTCTTTCCATTTTGGTCTACGTGATATTAATAACTGTTCATATGCATTTACTGCTGAAATGTCGCAAAGTTTCTCAAGTTCATTACAAAATGTGACAATTTTTTCTTTTCCAGCTTTAACATCTCGACTTGCGTAATCAATTTTTTTTATTTTCACCATTTCCACAAACAATTTGGTAAGCAATGAAAGACAAGAGTTATCTGAACGAACTGGTACTCCAGCATTTTTCCCAAACTTCCTTAAGCTCACCAAGAACAAGTTCAAAAATATCTCTTGCAGAAGTGTCGCCTTTTGAATAAAAATGTAAATGAGAGTATCTACCCAAAACATGTTTTTTTGTTGGTAGACGACTGAAACTTGATAATTTATTGGATTCAGGGTAACCAATTAACCAATCTTGATTATTTTTTCTTAGGTTCATCGTTACAATAAAATATTCGCTTTTCCAACTAGTTTTAAAATTGTTTTAATATTTCAATTTTGCTAATTGAAATAAGAACGAATTTTTTAAAATAAATTTATGAAATTTATATACATACGTCCAGATGTTTATTTTGCAAACTATTTCATCACGCAACAACTTTTAGTGGTCAATTATGCTCAAAACATAAATTATGCATTTTATTTAAGGTGAAAGCATTTAAGCAATTTTTCAGCAAAAAAATATGTTGAAAAAATAAAACTTTATAATTCGGCGACCTCTAGACATTTACCAATTTTTCTGAAAATTTCACCAAATGTTCATATAATAACCTTTAATATATACACCCAGTTACGTAACATAAATTTAATTATTTTTTAAGTTTTTCAAGTTTACAGTTGAAAAAAGTGTAAAAAACGCTGTTTTTTCAAGATGGCGACCTCTAGATGACATTTTAAAATTTTGAAAATTTTTCAGACTTTTTTTTGGCACATTATTTACCCCGTTATGCATGTAACGTAACCATTTTCGAAAATTTGTCGGAAATGAAACACCCTACTGGGACACCCTACCCAACTACCATTGGTTTTATCACCAGCATTAATTTTGCAATTGTTTATAAAGCTCTGAATTAAAAGATGCATCAAAATACATTAGATCCTGTTTTATAATAAAAGATTATACTGTTTTTGAGCAAATTAAAATAACTCAACAGACAAAAGTTACGTCATCGCAATATTTTGTTATCATTGTTGACTCAGTATTATTTTCTCAAGTAAAAAGAGTTATTATTTTATCACAAGATATTTTATCACTTGATAAAGTGATTTGAAAATGTTTTTAAAATTAAATACTTTGACAGCGCTTTTAAAAAATTTTTGAATCTCAACGCTTTTTTGTCTAATTATAAGGCGAATAAAAAGCCATAATGCACTGCAATTTTTTTCTAATGAGCGTATATCTTGAGCATTGACAAATTTTTTCAATTTATTGTGTTTAAAAATGGCAAACTTATTAATGGCAAAACCTATCAGCAAAAAAACATATGTTTCAAAAGTTGCAGCGGCAAAAATCAAAGAAAAAGTAGATCAAATAGTAAATTCAAGTGAAAACAACTTCTTCAAAATTGATTGTCTAAAACAAATCGAGAGAAAACAATATAAGAACTTAATTCATGAACTTGCTTATAAGAAGTCTGCAGAAGAACTAAAGGACTTGGCAATAATTATGAATGATCTGGGGCATTTAACTTCTCATTTAGGAGATTTTAGCAGCGAGCTAAAATACTACACCGAGGCTGCAGTATTTTATCAATATGTCATCACAATACTAAATGAGAAACTAAATGAGAAGGTATTAAGTATTGAAGATAAAAACAAATTTATAAAACAACATCATATAAATCCATATCAACAGTTAGCCCATATACAAAAGCTATTATTTTTAGCGATTGGTGGCGACCAACAAAAAATGCTAAATATACAAGTGGAAGCAGAGAATAATAAAAATCTATTATCAACATTGAGAGAAGAAACTTCACAAGTAATAAAAGAGTTAGAGTCTAAACGTGAACAGATTAATATGGATAATCAAGAAGAAAAACAAAAGTATCAAATAATCTATGTAGATGTTGTAAGAGCGTTTTTTGAAAACATAGCTGATGCAATGAAAAAGTTTTTAAAAAAATTATATTACGATAGTGAACAACAAATGGCTGTAACAAGGCCATGTAAATATGCAGTAATAGGACTTGGTTCAATGGCACTTAAGCAAATGACACCTTATTCAGATTTTGAATTTGCTATTTTGACAGAGAGTGATGACTATAAGAAAAGTGATAACCCAAAAATAAAAAAGTATTTTAAGAATTTATGCCACTTAGTAAACTTTAAGATCATCAATTTAGGAGAAAGCGTTATCCCTACAAGTAAATATGGTTTAGATCTAAGTCATTTAGTAAATGTAGCAGTTAATTTAGATTTAGGAGGAAAAACACCACTTGGAAGAATAGAGGGCGATAAAATATATCATTTAATACAACCGATAAATTTGATGCTTAGTTATGTATATAATAAAGAAAATTGGGCAAGTCATATTGATAAAAACTTGCCATATATATTGCAAAATGTGTGTTATGTTTATGGAGATAATAAACTTGTGGAAACTTATAAAAAAAAAGTTACAGAGTTTTTGCATAGTCATGAAAACGAACAAACCAGATTTAACTATGAGTTAAGAGCCATTAAAATACTCAATGAAGGTATATTAGAGCTTGACTACCTTCATACAACGCCACATCTGAAACCAAAAGAAACCTATTTTAAGGGTGATATACATAAATTTCAACCTGAACTTTTTGATACAGAAGGTCAATTATTTAACGTAAAGCAGGAAATTTATCGGTTACCTGATCGCATGATACATAATCTTGGTTTGTATTATGGCATTGAAGAAAATAGTTCTTGGGATATATTAGATAAGTTAGAGGTTAAAGGAATTATCAATTCACAGGCAACACTTAATCTAAAATTTACTATATCTTTTGCTACTTACATCAGATTAAAAACTTATTCTCATCACAAAGCACAAAGAGACGATATGTCAGTATTTGTCAGACCAGCTAAAACTGAATCTGAACTTAAAAAGAGATCTAAACAGATATTTTATTTAGCTAAAGAAGATTTAGAAGAATACGGTGAGTTGTTTCAATATTTTTATACAGCGTTGCCCTTTCATGAAATGATAAAAGACTTTTGCAATCAATATCAGACATTAGACGAAACATGCAGACAATCTTTTTTTAAGGACAACAATTTTTACAAAGATGATAGTGCTACAAAAGGTTTTATTTATTTTAGATTAGCGCAATATAAAAATGCCGAGAGCAATTTCAAGAAAGCGTTAGATGATCCAAATAATAAAAATATATGGCAAATATGGGAAACATTAGGAACTTTATATCTTAGTACTGGTAATTATGATCAGGCTATTAAGCAGTTTGAGCATTGTTTTAAAACGATAAAACTGGTTTCTTGTGACGACCCTCATTTTAGTATTTTTAGCGGAGAGTCGTTAAATAACTTAGGGGTCGCTTATAGTTCTAAAAATCGTTATGATGAGGCAGTTGAATGCTACAACAATAGTCTAAAAATCTACAAATTTATATACAAAGATGAGCCTCACCTAAGTGTTGCCTTCTGTTTAAATAACTTAGGAGAAGCTTATAGAAATAAAGGCCAACAAGATCAGGCAATAGAAAAATTCAAAGAGAGCTTAAAGATTTTAAGAAAAATTTATCGAAGCAAATCTCATCCAGGTTTCGCTGCTTGTTTAAATAATTTAGGATTGGCAAATGACCACAAACAAAATTATGATAAAGCAATTAAATATTATGAAAAAAGTGTAAACATTTACAAGCTAATCTACAAAGATGAACCACACCCTCGAGTTGCAGATTGTTTAAACAATATAGCAATAACTTATCGTGCCAAAGGACAATATGATCAGGCCATCAAGTATTACAAAAAAAATCTTAAGATTTATAAATTTGTTTACAAAGATGAACTTCACCCAGCTGTTGCTGATACTCTTTATAATTTAGGGATAGCCTCTGCGGCAAAGTTGCTGTATGATGAAGCTGTTAAGTATTATGATGAGTGTATACGAATTTACAAACACGTTTACCATGATGAACCTCACAAAATTATTGCTTCATCTTTCAAAAATGTAGGATTGGTTTATAACGCTTCAGGGCAATATGACAAGGCGATTGAGTGTTATGAGGAGAGTCTTAAAATTTACAAATTAATTTATCAAGATAGACCTAACCCTAATGTTGTTGCTTTATTAAATTCTCTCGGAAATGTGTACCAAAGTAAAACCAAATATGACCAGGCAGTAAAGTATTATAAGGAAAGCCTAATGATAGAAAAATTGATTCTTATAGATAAACCTTACCCTAGTATTGCCAATTCATTAAATAACCTTGGATTAATTTATAGTAATAGAGGGAAATTTGATAAAGCAATTAACTGCTTTGAGCAGAGTCTAGCAATAAGTAAAGTTATCTATAATGATAAACCTCACCCTAGCGTTGTTATCATTTTAAATTCTCTAGGAAGTGTGTATACAGATAATAACAAATATGATCAGGCAATAAAATATTATGAAGAAAGCCTTACGATGGAAAAGTTGATTCATCAAGATGAACCTTTCATTAGTGTTGCTGATACTTTAAAAAATCTAGGAGGGTTGTATAAACTTGTTGGAAAATATAATTTGGCAATTAAATATTGCGAGGAGAGTCTAAAAATGAAAAAGTTCATTTATAAAGATGAACATCATCCAAGTTACTCTAGTTCTTTAATGTTTCTTGGGTTTATTTATGCTGATGCTGGTGATTATGATCAAGCAATTAACTTCTCTATGCAAAATCTAAATTTAAACAAACTGATTTATCATAACCAACCGCATCCTTATGTTGTTGATTGTTTAAATAATCTTGCATTAGTTTACTGCGAAAAAGGGCAATATGATCAAGCTATTAACTGCTATGAGCAGAGTCTAGCAATGAATAGACTTATCTACCAGGATAAACCTCACCCTAGTGTTGCTTATTCTTTCAACAGTCTTGGATTACTTTATGTTAGTACAGAACAGTATGATCAGGTAGTTAATTACTGCGAGGAAAGCCACAAAATTTATAAATTAATCTATCAAAATAGACAACATCCAGATGTTGCTCATTCCTTATATAGCCTTGGTATTGCTTATTATTCTAAGGAGAACTATGATCAGGCAATTTACTACTATGAGCAGAGTATACAGATGAAAAGGTTCATCTATCAAAATCAACCTCATCCTAGTATTGCTGATATTTTAAATAATCTTGGGTTAGTTTATGCTGCTAAAGCACAATATGTGGAAGCAATTAATCACTATAAGCAATGCCTAGAAATGAAAAAACTTATCTACAATGATCAACCTCATCCTAGTGTTGCTTTTTCTTTAAAGAATCTTGGGTTGGTATATGGTAACATAGCGCAATATGAACAAGCAATTAAATATAGTAAGCAAGCTTTGGAAATCATTCAAGTTTTTGAAAACCATCCCTATGCGGCTGATATCAAAACTAGTTTTCAAAAAATAGCCACGGCATGTGCTGAAAAATCTTCTTCAAATTTGCAGGAACATTCTCAACAATGCCAGAACAACAATCATTAAGCTAGCTGGTATACTTTAGTTAATCATATTTTAGCTATTTTATCATGTTTTTACAACGTGAGCTTAAGATTTTTCGATATAAAGTGTATATATATATATATATATATATATATATATATATATATATATATATATATATATATATATATATATATATACCTAGAAAATAACTTTTTAAACGATTTTGCTTCGAATAAACTTTTATATGTTGAGGATAATTTTTCTTTTTTTTTTTTTTTTTTTTTTCATATCAATAACTGATAGTATTATTTTTTTAGATATTATTTCTCTTGTTTAAGTTTTAAACATCCAAATACTAGTCACATGCAAACATGAATAAAAAGATATTATACCATTTTTGCATGTTTACATTAAAAATAGTAAAGAATTAATTCCTAGCATTGATCATTAGGAAACGTTTAACTGGCTTGTTTACTTTTTTAGCTTTATTTTTATTAAATATAAAACTGTGCTTATTAAAACTCTTCATTTTTAAAACGTTGTTTTAAAAATAAAAATATGATATAGATTATGATATTATGATAATAGCATTTTATTTCTTTAGAATTAAACAGAATCTTACTTTCAAGACTTAATTTCAAGAAATAATAAATCAAACATTGTTCATAAGTTCAAATATATATCGAATTGTAATGTTTGCTAAATAGGACAAACTTTCCAAAACTTTTAACAACGTGTAGATGATCATTTAAAGGCAAATGAAAAACTCTAAGTTTTTCATTACATCAATAAAAACGTATAAGTTTTTCATAAACATCAATAAAAACGTCTACTGAATTTTTTTTCTTGGGTTAAAATAAATACAAACTAAAAATTAAAGAGAGCTTTTTTTTTTTTTTTTTTTTTAATGCGCTTATAATGATCAATATTTTTTAGCATCATGATTGACTTTTTTTTATTTTTTGACGCATCAGATTTCAAAACTTAAAGTATTTGTGATTTATCTTAAAATTCACTATATTTTATAATAATTGTATTTTTTTTATCTCAGTGCTTATTGTATGCTTATTGTATGCTTATTTTTTATCTCAGTGCTTATTGTGATATTGTAACTGCATTTTTAGTTTATTGCAGTTCAAAATGTGTTTAAAAGCTTTCAAGTGTCACACACACACACACACACACACTCACACAAACATACATACAGGGGCGGACGCAGATTTTTAATTTACCCGGTCAAAAAAAAAGCGCCTTACGCCATGTTGTAGGTGACGTAACTATGGCCACAAAGCATATTTAAAAAAAAAGGGGGGGGGGCTGAAACAAGAGCGAATCAGGACCATATAGTAAAGGAAGAAGGGGGTAATTTTTCAATTTAGTCGATCCAGACCATCTATTAAGGTGTGGCGATTTACAGGTTTTTATAAGGAGACAATCCTTAAAAAATAGAATTTGCATTACATCATTTTATCCGAATTTCATGCCACTTTTAAACAGCCTTTCAAGTTTACTTACGCTTGTGCTCATTTTCTCAACAAAAAAAAAAATATCTAAGGGGGCAATTGCTCCAATAGCCTCCCCCCTATGTATCACTTTAAATCATCTTGCCCTTGGGCTGGAGGATTTAAAGGGATTTTTTTCTATTGTAGTGAAAAGCTCATATCTTTATTTTTTAAAAGTTTTACTTTTTTTAACAAAAAGTGTTTCTTATTAAAAGAGTATAGAGCTGTAGATTCTTTTGAAAACATTTATATATTTATACTTATGTCAAATGAAAATGCGTTTGGATTAATGGCTGGTAGCAAAAAAGGCCCAAAAATTTTGGCCACAACTGCCCAAACGTGAGAGCAACAAGTTGATAAAATATTTTTTTTACTGTTACCAATTAAATTAATATCCATCAATAAATTTTATAGAATAATCTCATAGAGTTCAAAAATTATAATCTTATAAAGTTTGAACCCCCTCAATTGGAGGGGATATAAATTTTATGTGGTCGTAATTTTCGAACGATAAAAATTGTTCAATTAGATAAAAATTTATTGATGAATATTAACTTATTTGGGAAAAGCAAAAAAATTATTTTTTATCAACTTGTTGCTCTCACGTTTGGGGTAGTGGTCAAACTTTTGGGGCTTTTTTGTTACCAGACTCAAATCATTGCAATTTTTTACGAAGCATTTTTATTTGACATATAAACATACAAATGTTCGAAGTTTGCTTTTTGAGAAAAACAGAAAAATCTCAGAAAGAAAATTTGTCTGCTGCATTGATTAAACTAGAGATTGCGAAACTTTTGCAATAAGCGTGTAAAATTTGTTACATAAAAGTTTGCGTACAAGGTTTCAGCATTAAAACAACTTTAGGATTAAAACTATTTATTTTAACGTTTGATAAGCAAAAATCAGGTAGAGTAGTACAAAGAAAAAAAATTAAAAAAAAAATTCTTTTCTTCTAAATTCTTATTTTAAAAGTAAAGAAATAAAAATAATTTTTATAATTACAAATATTGAAAAATTTCTTTCTAAGCTCATCCATTAACATGGATGAGCCTAACAAGACAAAATTCGGAGGCAAAAAAGGAAAACATTTATAAAAAATTGCAAACCTAAATGTTGTTGTGTCCTTGCCAAAGTTGACAATTTTTTTTTTGCAAAAAGATAATCTGATGCATTATCACAAGAGGCGTTGGATGATTTAGACTCCATTAGGGTACATAGCAAAAAGTTTTGCTCAAAAAGTCAAAATATTTTCTAACGAATCTACCAAATTTATACGTCAAAATAATGGCCTAATTATGATCATTACAAAAAATCAGCAAAAAGAGATTAACGCCACTGTTTTTTCAAGGTCTAAAACATGTGACAATGCTGGAATTTAGCAACACACCTCAAAAGAGTTTTTTTTTCCAAAAACTAGCAAATGGAGAAAAGAAAGAACGCGATTGGCTTGTATATTATGCTAAAAGAGGTAGTATTTACAGCAAATCTTGCTTCTTTATTAGGAAAACTAAGAGTTCCTAAACAAACAGTGATGTATTTTGCAACTGGAAAGTTTCTAATAAGGCAATCTGTGAGCATGAGCATTCAGCTAAACATAATAATGCTTTCTCTCTCTTTGTTAATCAAAGTGAATGCTTTTATTTATTGGCAGGGCTTATCGCAATTTTGTTTCATAGTGAAACAGTTTTATAGTGAAAAAGATTATCTGAAAAATGCGTGCTCTGCTCTTCAAACGGGTTATTATTAGTTACAAGGTACAATTATCAGAATCAGTTTTTTTAAGGTCTTAGTTGTAAATAGTATTTGTACATTTGAAATATGCGTTTAAATTTCAAAGTAACCTTAAAAGAGCTGAACAATGACAAAACGCAACAGCCGAGACAATAGCAGAAGTTATTAGACTTCTCAGGATATGGATCAACTGGAGACGTGCGTCATCATAGTCATCTGAGCACACAAATGGAAAGGTGTGTGAACAAAATGCTTCAAGTTGTTGAAATCGACTTACCAGTGGTGAATGAACTGTACAGCTCTCTGTCTATTTTCGTTCGAGTGGTCAGATCAAATATTGAAAAACTTGAAAAAGAACCATTAATGATGGTGGGCACAGACAGATACTCTGCTGACCAAAAACGAAAAAAAAGGAGCAAAAATGCCGTATGTTTATTGAGGCTTAAAACATTACTGGAACGGAGGAAAAATGATTTCTAAGTTTAATGTCATCATGGATTGACTTTTAGTTGAGTTTGAAAGGCAAAAGTAAGCTTACCCACTATTTATCTCTTGTTCTCCTGTCCATCTTCATAATATTGAATTTGTTGCAACCAAATGCATGGCCTAGAGCTTTTAAAGATACGGGAATTTGTTTTCTAAATAAATGTCTGTATTTAAAATGCTTCGTTTTCACTTTAATTAATATTGGTATCACTTAGAGGCAATTCTACAAATAAAATGATGGAATCCTTATAAAAGGCCGACTGGTTTCCTAAGAAAAAGAAAAAAGTTCCTCGAAGCTTAAATTTACCTGACTGAATTGTGTCAAATACCCAACTAGCCAGCTTAGTTCGTAAAAACACCAACAATAACATAAAAATCACCTTCTTTGGGGGAAGGAGGCTGTTCAACCCCTTTACCCCTCCCCTCCCCCCTCCCCCACACACGCACACCCTCCCCCATTTGTAAAATTGTCTCAGGTAACAGTGATTAAAGAAACTGGTATCTACGTATCCTAGTTTACGTAGGGATTTTAGTGTGTGATTGTAGGGAGGGGAAGCAAAAGCGTTTTTAGGCTCATACTGGCCCCCAATTTCGCTGGGGGGCCAGTATGAGCCTAAGACGGGTCTGTATATATGTATATATATATATATATATATATATATATATATATATATATATATATATATATATATATATATGTATATGGGGTCATCCATAAATAATGTCAGTGTTTTTTCTCAATTTTTCGACTCCCCTCCCACCTTTGTCAAACTGTCAATTTTTGGCAAACCCCCCGTTATATATGATGTCAGTTTATGTGTACTACCCCCTAAAAAACAATAAAAATGCTTAAAAGCCATTGATTTTTTTTCTGACTAAATTATACATTTATATAATAGTAGATCTCATTAAATTATATTATATAATAGTCGATATCTCATTAAATAATCAACTAAGATAATAGTATTATATATCTTTAATATAATCTTCCCATGGGTTGTTGAAGTGATCATCGATTGAAACAATAGGTAGTGAATGCTCTCCGCGCTCTTAAAGGATATCGTATTTTTGAGGTACAATCAAATTCGTTGCGTCAACTTCATTTTCATTTAACCATTCAGCAGTTTCCGAACTCTTCTGCAAGGCGACGACTGCCAAACATTCTGTCTGATGCTTGGCAGCGATACGAACAGGTTGGACCCTTTTGATTAGAGGGAGTGTTATAGCAGAAGAATGGATAGAAGCATGCTTTTTCAACATAGCTTGAGAGGCAAAGTAGATAATGCACTTTTTATAGATTCTATCAGCTAGGCTAGACTGAATTGATGGACAAAACGTATCATACGGCAAAATTGGAAATCCTTTGGCAGTACGAGGAAGAATACTTTCAATGTTTGATGCAATGAGCATAAAGACGGATGATGGAAACAATTTTTTTGCTCCTTCTGAGACATATACTGCTTTGAGCCCACCTCTTGTTTGGTTGACAGGGACAGGTGGCGCAAGAAATCTTGCTCTAATAAGAGTAAAGTAAAAGCTTCTAATAGTCCGACAACAAGAATGATTTTCACATTTCACAATTTGAGTAAAATATTGACTTGTACAAAGATGATCGGCAATCCAACGTTGATCTTGTAATAAAAGGCTCCTTGACTCTAGCTCTGATTTGTATGGATCAATATACTCTGCAATGATTGAATAACCGTCAATTTATAGATCAGACCAAATATCAGCCAAAGCCTGTCCAGCAAAACCAAAGTTCTATTTTTCTAAATTTTCATCTATTGTCCTGCCTGATTTAAAAAGATATGTTAGTTATTAAAGTTTAAAAATTATATTAATATTTTTACAAATTAACTTTTGTCAATATAATTACCTTGAGAATCAAGATGAGTTCCGTAATGTTCGCGAGGAAAAAACACCTCAAATAATTCTTTACTTAGAGGTGCCATTCATCGCTCAGCTCTGTTGAATGCACTGCGGCCTGGAGAGTCCTTCATGATGAAAAGAGCGTCAAGGTTATTCTTCAAGAAATGGTGAACCCCAATTTCAATTACTTTCTGGTATCTGGGATTTTCGTCGGTTCCTCCATTGATGCTAAACACAACGATAGGCTTAACCATTTTAGTTTGAGGATCTCTGGTAATAGAGTCGAATTCTTTGATATCCAAGAGCCGCTGAAAGTCTAATCCATGAGCAAAGGCGGTCAAGGATGCGTGTTTTCCTGATCGAACAGCAATGTAGGTAGGTCCAGAATAAGTAATAGCATCTGTTTTTTTGAGACCATCTTTTTTGATCGTAATTCCAGCGTATACAGGTGGTATAAGCTTGTGCTTAGCAGCCACGACCCAGTCGTGGTCCGGGAGAGATACCCGGTACTCCAAATGCATCAACAACGGCGCCTGTTTTTTAGCTTCTGTGATTCCATTTGGGACTCTAGCCTTGTCGTCTTGGCTAATGAAACACACTTCATCTGGCCCTAAAAAAGAACAAACTTTTTGCACATATTTTATAGTTGAACTGAAAAAGAGTCCGTCAACATGTTTTAAATGAGATTCGTTCTGAGGACTGATCAATCTAACAGGGACTGCTTTGACGTGCTTTTGCCTTCTAATGTTCCGTAACTTCTCGGAAGTAGACGAGTATAGAGGGCGCTCTTGCTGATTGCGAATTTGTTCATCTCGGATGTCAATTCGTCGAGAGTTTTAATGCTTTAAATAATAAAGAAATATATTTGGATATAGTTAACTTTTTTACAGAGATTTATATCGTAAATTATATTCAAATCAAATCTTGAAATTAGTTGTTATTGAAAGTTGTTATTAGTTAGTTGAAATTAGTTGAATTTGATTCGCAATCAAATTTTTAAAAAATAAAAAAAAACGGTAGTAATTTTTATTTTACGTTAGTAGTTGTTATTTATTTAATGTCTTTGGGAAATTTATTATATTAATTTATAATATTATTTTATAAATAATTTAATAAAATATAATATCAAATTCCCCGCATTTAATATTAGTTTCCCCACAAACAAAACATCATTTCTATACCATTTAGTAGAGGGGTGTTAGCCTCTCCCCATTGTCAATTAGTGTCAAACTTTCCAGCACTCTATTCCCCCCCCCCCCCCCACTGTATTTACTGACATCATTTAGGGATTACCCCTATATATATAAGAACATTAAATACTATATATGTATATATATATATATATATATATATATATATATATATATATATATATATATATATATATATATATATATATATATATATATATATATATGTATATATATATATATATATATATATATATATATATATATATATATATATATATATATATATATATATATATATATATATATATATATATATATATAGTATTTAATGTTCTTATAAAACAAAGCAGTAATAAATTTATATAAAAAAAACTCTTATCCAACTTTTTCTTCTACTGCTAGTTTCTCTTTCAACTGGATCATCAGGAATCAATCAGGATATAACTAAACATTTGCCATACAAACAAGATGCCATACCACCAAATTTTCATAAAATGTAAACTAACTTGTCACCATTTTATATTTTTTACTACATAGCTATAATTAGATAGGATATTTCAAAGCTAGTAAAACCTATCTAGTTACATTACTTTCATTTTTTTTTTAAATTCTATTCACATCTAGAAGAAGCCTACTAGAGTGGAACACTCACAGAACTTGTTTAACAATCCATATGACGTATGCAATCTAATTATAGAAAAGTACTAGTCAATCCCTATGTAGTTACGTTATTATTTCAAGCATACTACAGAGAAGGATTAAGGATTGAAAGGTGCATATAGTGAGCGTTATATTTTTTGTTTTTTTAGTTTTTTTTTATATTTTTAGTCTTTTATAGTTTTTAAATTTTTTTTTAACAATTTTTTTTTGGAAAAAAAGGGAGTTCTATCAAAAAATATTCTTAAAAACAAGGATGAAACTTAATTGAATGACGAGTAACAAAAGAATGAATTAAGTAGATGGCTCAAGAGACGCTAGCTCTTTAGAGGAGTGCCTGTCGTATTATTTGTAGAAAAGAGAAAGAGAAGCAACATTACAACAATGTAACAATGGTTGGAGGTTGGCTGCAAGAGCAGGTTCAACTATGTTTATCATGCGTTTTTGCACCTTGTTTAAAAGCGAAAGGGCATCATTGGAAGATCCACCCCAGATATGGCAACATTGTTCCATACAAGACCGGGTTTGAGATTTGTAGAGATAAAGAATAGAATCCGGAGCTAGAAAGTGTCAAGCACAATAAAGAGATTTTAGCAAATACTAATTTTGTATCAGCTATCAACCTTAGTAGATACTAATTTTGCAATCTATTTAATATATAGTTTCCAAGAAAAATCGGAAATAAGAGTTAATCCTACAAAATGAAGGGTAAATAACTCGTCAAGTACATTACCGTTCATAAGTATAGGAAGATCTAAATTATTGCGGTAACAATCGGCAAAAATAAAATTGGGTTTTATCTGAGTTAAAGTTTACCAGCCACTCTGAGCCGCATGCTGTAACAGAAATGAGATCCTTTCAAAGCTCTAACTCCCCATCCAAGCAATCAGAGAGTGTTGGCTTTATATCAAGGCAAGAATAAATGGTAATATCATCAGCGAACAATCCCTTCTTGGATGTGAGAATATCTGGAAGATTGTGAATGTTAATTAAAAAGAGTATAGGGCCAAGGATGGAACCTTGAGGAACCCTGGAAGTTGCAGGATATGAAGAAGAGAACAGTCCAGTGGAGGCAATTTTTATATTATGATTGGAGAGAAAGGCTTTAATAATCTTAAAGATTTTATCTAATACACCGTAAGAAGAAAGCTCATGGAGAAGACCAGCATGCCAGACTTTATCAAAAGCTTTAAAAATGTCAAGAGTGATAGCCTTTATCTCTCCACCTCTATTTAATCTTCGATAAAACCTATCGGTTATTACTGTTGGCAAATCAGCTATAGAACAAGAAGAACGAAATCCATATTGATGATCAGAATGTAAGTTATTAGATTTAGGATAAAAGATTAGGTGTTTGTTAATTAAAGATTCAAAAACCTTGCTTATGATAGGAAAAAGACTAATGGGACGAAAGTTAGAGAAGTCAGATTACTCTCCAGAGTTTTTTAAAATAGGAATAACAGATGCCGCTTTCCAGAATAGCGGAAAACAGTCTCTGATAGGCAATTGTCAAATAGTTTTTAAAGTTTAGACGACCTCTCCGGAGAGCACATCTGCAAGTCTTCAACAGGTATGCTGTTCAGACCACAAGATTTAGAAGAGTCTAAGCAAGAAATCACTTTAGATACAAAAGCTGAAGTAATGCGAATGTCAAACAATGGATTAACCTGTTTGTTGGCAATTTCAGGTAGATTGCAACTAGTGGAATCAAGAGATGATATTGATGAAAAGCAAACAATTCAGCTTTGTCTTTAGGCGAGGTGACAAAATCTGAATCGTACAAGAGAGGTGGAATAACAGATATGCCATTACTATTGATACTGTTAAATATTTTCCAGAAGTCACGAGAGCCTAATTTTAGATGAAATACGAGATTCATGACTTAATAATAGCGGGCCTTGGCGTTAGAAAAAACCTTCTTACAACGGTTTCTAGCATTACTAAACTGACGTCTGTTTTCTGGAGAATTATTTTGCTGATAGGTATGGATGTAATGCTTTCGATTGGAAATTGCAGCAGTACAATGTGAGGTAAACCACATTAGATCCACTAATTCAAGCGTGAGGCTTGACTTGGAATTGTCGAGAGGGAATAAAAGGTTCCACGACAGCCTGAATCTAAGAAGTTACGTAAGTAGCACATTTATCAGCAGGAAGAAAAAAGATTTCTATCCAAGTGCCATCACAAAGAAAATTACGGAAAGAGTCCCACCCTAGAATTAAGGGTAAATTAAAAAGTAAATTCTGCATAGTTCATTGCGAGTAAAGTAGCATTGACCGAGAAAGATCTATTTATTTTTATTCTAAATGCACACAGTAATCTTTCCCAAACAACAATGAATGCAATGTATTCAAAGACTGGTGTGTCCCTCTCCGTTTTGTTTTGACTTTTTAGGTAAATTCTGGTGAGCACTTCAAGAATCTCAACAAGCGTATTTTTTAAAGCACAAACTGCATTTACTCAAGAAGACCAACTTGTTGGACAAAGTCTTTTTAACTTTAATGTTATTACTTGTTTAGATGAGAAAGCTCTGACCACCACACATTGATTCAAAATCCAAAAAAACAACCAAATGAAATCTCAAATAAAATAACAGCAAGGAATTTTAAATACAATTTTAATGTAATACCACAAGAAGATGATAATCAATTGTTTTTTGATTAAAGTTCAAGGATTCGCTTCGAACCGTTTTAGACATATAAGATATTTCTCAAATGTCTCATGAAACGGACCGTTTCAAACATTTTATTTCATGAGCTTTTTTTTTTCATCGCCAAACTTGCGCACACAAAGCTTGCTTTAGTGTCACTCTTTTAAGGTTGATATAGGTAAAAACAGTTTAAAGTTTAATGGCACATATTTAAGATATTTTGAAATTAAAAACTTATTTTTGACACTGCATTTTAATTTTAGATTGTCGCTGCTTGAAAAATCCTAAATTGATTTTTCTTTTTTGGTAATAATGAGTTCAGTTGCAAAACGAAGAGATTAAAATTTGTTAAGAGTTAAGAAATTTTGTTATTTCAACATTTTCATACTGAGGTGGTCGTCTAGTAAAAAAAAAAAAATACAATTTGTTGGAAAGTTTATTTTATTTTTTAGCTAAAAGAAGTTATATTTGTATCATATTAAAAAAAAAAAAAAAAATTATTTACGTTCTTTAATGCTGAATCAGCAAAAAAATGCTTAAAATATCACTTTCTTAAAACAAAGAGTTCTAATTAACTGTACATTCGTTTTGCATGATGCTTGGTTTGCATGCAGGATATACATAAAATAAGTATGTGAACCAGTAAAAACTTATAATTATGTTTATATCCATAATGGTAGCTCTACGTATTTGGGGAAATTAAAAAAGGGGTAAAATTTAACAAAAACCATACCGTAGCTTCTAAAATACTCAAAGAATTAAAAATTTCTGGTTCGCATACTAACTTATATACAGATGAACAAACCCTGAAAATTTCATTCAAAAATAATTCATTGAAGCTTACCTCAGCTTCAATTAATTATTGCTTGTTTTAAGTCTGAAATATCACAAACAGAGAAAACTAAAAAACTAAAAATAAAAAAATTAATATGATCATATAGAATAATTTTCTCCTCCTTCCAGGTGTATTTCTTAATTAGATGGCTTGAAAGCTGTATCCATTTCAGACGTCGCCAGCAAGAATCATTTTTCTTCTGTATTTTTTTTTATCCAATATTAAGAGCATCATTCCTCGATCATTGAAATCATTCAAACCTCCTCCTTACAATCTGTTGTGTCCCTCTGTGGAATCAAGTTTGTCTCAGAAAATCTGAAAGCACTGTAACTTGTACTTTGTCTCCCAAGTCATGCTCAAAAAGCATGTCAACTTTGCTCATTCCAATGTTATTAACCGAATGGCTATTACTCTTTTGCAAGTCAGGCCTGTTCGCATTGCCGCCAAGCGCAAAAGAGCGTTAATGGCTGTAGTTGCAGTAGAAGAGAACGTGGCCTTTGCTGAATGGTTCGATGAGGACGAAATCGAAACGGAGGGCCTTTATATTCCGAATGATTCAACTATTTCAGACAAACCGGGCTGCTCTTTTCCAATCATATCAATTGACGATTACTTAAAAAATCCTTGGATAGATAATGAGTGAGGCAAGCTCCCATGATACACTTTGATTAAATTTAATGTGTCGGATAAGACTAAAGTAATATTAAATAATTTTTATTTCAGAAAGGCAAAAGAACAAAAACAAACGTGGAAATACTTAATCAGATTCTGAATGATGTTTATAAGGGTGGAGGTGGGGCTCAATTTTATGACGTCCTTTTTAAGGCGGGGTATAGGGAAAAGAGACAACCGGTGACAAAGGAAGGGGGGGAGGGGGTCGAAAAATGCCTAATAAAGGGTGACGTCCTTTGTGGACGGCCCCATCATTATCACGTTGTTGCATTCTAAAACTTACTGCTGCAAGTGGATCATAGATGTATAATTGACAATATGTTGGCGGAACAGCTTGATTTGGCCTAAGATTACCTATACGATGAAAAACTTGATCACATATTCTAAAACATGGCGGCCCATGATTCATGGGTTGAACTACATTAGCTTTAAATGAAAGACAGGCATTATAGTTTCTAATATATTTAAAAAAATTCAGATTGGCATTTCCATCTACATAATTTCCTTTTAATAAATCTTGTAAATCTTGTGGAAATGGTGAAGGTTGCGACAAAACTACCTTTCCATTATGTCAACATAAAAAATGCATTTCATTAGGAAATTTCTTAGCACCACAATGCTGACAAATATAATTAATTTCACCTGAATAATTATAATCTGGAATAGTATTACTACTTGCTATACAATGCATTCTTTCGTATCTTGCAGCATATCTAGTAATTTGTTGACTATTAATTTCATCTCGCCAAAGTCTATCTCTTTCATTTCTGCGATGATTATTTTCAATTCGCCTAATTAAGCTCTTCTCATTTGGGTTCGAATTATTTGCTGCTTGCCGAGCAGCATATCTAGCATTTTGTCGATTATTAATTTCATTTCGCCTAAGCCTGTATCTTTCATTTCTGCAACGCTTAACTTGCGTAATGATATTTCCATTTTCTAAACTAATATCTGCTTCTAGCCTAATATCATCCATTTAAACTTCACTTTTAATTCAAAGTAGTTACAAAAAATCTTGAAAGAGTCTTGAAGATTGTGATCTTTCCTATATAATTTTTTTTTTCTAATCTAAATAGCACACACAAATAATTTTTATATTTAACAAACTGTCATCTAAAATAAATTATACAATAACCTTATGACTTTAAAAATATATATATACCAGCTAGAAGATGTTTAAAAAAAAATTGACTTAGCAAATAATAAAAAAAAAATTATTAAAAACGTGCAATTCTAATAATAAACATACTGCTAACACAGAAAAATTAAAAAAAAATCGTTGTAAACCCTTTTTTGCAAACTTCAATATTATTTCTTTAAAAAAATTATTAATAAACGTTTTTAAAAAATTCACAGAACTTTACAATATTTTATTCTTCTGTACCACATAAATACATCGTCTGATAAATCTAAAATAAAAAAATGTTACGAATGAGTAAATAAGTAAGAAAAACATTACGTACAAAAAATGAAAATCAATGTACCTTATAGAGAAAAGCTGTTGTGATTTACCAGAGTAGTAGTTGTTAAATAATATTATTTCATGTTAGCTTTTAGAAAATAATTTATACTGGTACATCATGATTCCAAAATATTTATAGCAAAATCATTTAATGAACAGCGCTAAAGACAAAAAATCAAATTGAGATAAAACAAACAGTGTATATGACAAAACAATTTGTCATCGCTTTTAGTTTATAAAATAATTTGGTACAAAATAATTTGTAATTGCTTTATGTTTTTAGTCTTATAAAACAAAATGTATATATGGCAAAATAATTTGTCTTGGCTTTTGGTGAATGATTAAAAGCAGTGATTTTTAATAATGAAATTACCTATTTATCATTTTTAACAATAGACACCAACATAACATTTATATATAATAGAACATAAGTAACAACATTATGCAAAATGTTATTAAAATACATTATTGTGTATTTTCAGAATAATTAATAATAAAGGCTTGAAAACACCTAAACCTAAAGCAGTAACAGTTTGACACTAAACACTGCCGTGTAACCCTCTGCTACAAGTACATCATTTGGCTGACAAGGTTTACATATTTTGCTCTACACGTTTACCAAGTCACAGCATTTTGAAAACATGCAAACAACATAATATAAACATATGTACCAACTATAAACACAATATATATATATACTTAACATATTTAAACACATTTATAAAACAATTATATAACACATATTACCACATACACAAACAATAAAAAACACTTTACATTATCATAAAAACACATTGATAAAACAACTATAAAGCACATATTACCACATACACATACTTTTCAAAAAAGCATATATGCAAACAGTAAACATGTGCAAACAAAAATTTTAAAAATGACACGAGAAAATTTAAAGATATTCAAAGTAAACAAAAAATATATATAGAAACAATACTCTTTACCTTCATTTTTTTTTTTTTTTCATAAAAACTGTAATCCTCGTAACAAAATTTAACCTTTACATACAATAATATGTGACAGAGACATGGTGGCACCTAAAAAGCAGGTACGAATTTCCAGAAGAGGGGCCCGGTGAAGTACTTTTAACGAGAGACAAATAAGCGATCAAAGAAAATTATATTTAAATTAAAAAAAGTTTTTATGGATACAAAATATTACGTAACTCATTTGTATCAGCACATTTTTTTATTATGTCTGAATGCATCAAGTTGCACATTTTCTCATGTTTCATTGACAAGAGAACACGATCCCCAACATGCTCTGGTGTCAACCAATTTGCTAGACGAGTTTTGGCAAGTTTCAGTTTACTGAAAACTCTCTCACACTCTGCTGAATTTGTTGGATTTGTACTGAATATCTTGTATAGAACTGCAACAGAGGGGAATACAGCATTTAACATAGTCTTCAGCATAAAATTGTAAATGGTGAGGAAAAAAGGCAAAGTTTTGTAATCCTTCTCAGCAGCCTTTCTCCACAAAACATCTCTCGGTGGTAGATCTCCACAAAATCAACCATTTTAGTAGTGACTTCATTTAAACTGATACCAATTTTGAATTTTTCAAGCACTGATTGAATTTTTTCTTATGAATTAGAGTTATGAAAATTATGACTAATATCTTCACTCATATTCTTCAATAAAAAGATGTCTATGCTTTCTATAAGTTTCTGCTGTGAAGAAAATTTGTCAACTGCAGTTGCTGAATCCACTACAGTATAAAACACTTCTGCTAGCCACTGATCTTTAGCCTGAGTAAGCCGCTCATCTTCCGTTTCATCGAAGTCCAGTCGTTTCTTTCTGCGAGTCTTTTTCTCAACAAGTGTTTGCTGTTTAAACTGAGCTTCAGTTGCAATTTTAACAGCAGATAAAATAGCATTTTGGCCAGCACTGTCCCTTAGTACTTGAAGCTCTTCTATTTATATTTAGACAGACATTGTAGCAATTTAAAAATCAAGTGTTTCTCCTTAAAGAATTTTATTTAGGGGACCCAAGATAGCAAAAATTTCTTTGAAGAGACATAAAGTAACCATTGTTTCATATGACTGAAATTGGGATAAAAGACCTTGTGCTTCACTTCGAGTATTCATTTTAAATTCCATGTCATTTGAAATTTGTTCAAGGCGATTACTGCAGGGTATAGCGTCAACAGTCGGTCTGTAGCATTTTGTAAGGCACCGAAACAAACACTGTGGGTAGCAGCCAGTTCAAGAGACTGATTCACATCCTCAAGAAGAGATTATCCTCAAGAGAAATTTGCACTTCTCAAATATATTATTTCGTTTCCTTGAGTATCTGTATAGAAAAGTCTTTAATTTCTGCACATCACCAGGCTTGTTTTCTGTTCCAAAAAGATGAACAGAAACAACAGAAGATTTTGCACAAGCTTTGATAACCAGATTTGTTCCATGAGATCCACAATAAATATTTATTGCCATGGGAGAACACTGCTTCAAATTTGTTGCAACTCCTTTGTTTATTCTTTGCATGTTGCTCGCACCATAAAAAGACATACCCATACACTTTTGAGTATCAACATTACTTGATTTGAGTTCATCTTTGATTTTTTCACTTTTTCCTTTACCAGTAGCTGCTCCAGTTTCAACAATTGAAATCAGATGCTCCTTTACAAGGCCTCTTCTGCAGCAAGCGTTACATAACGTTTATCTGCTGCAGTTATGACATCTTGATTATTGTCTGTTTCTTGAAGAGATCATTGGCCACTAATCTCTGTTATTGGCTCTGTTTCAATAATAGGCTTACTTGTGATATTCACAATAGATGTTGATTTTAATTCCATGTTATTTCTGTTTGCTGTAAAGGATGTTCAAGCTTTTCTCTGTATTTGTGGCACTTGCACTGACGCCAGACCTGCCGTTAACTTTAATTGTTTTGGATCATTACCAGCAGCTTTCAATTCATTGTTTTTGTTTTCTGTTTTTGAGCTTTTTGATTCAGAACCAGATTTGTATTTCCATGTTGCCTCTTTCCTTTTTTTTCCCTTCATTTTACCTGAAACATAAACAAATATAAAATTAAAAAATATGTCCTATGATAGAAACCAGGGCATTGGTTTCTTTCGTTTTAGAATAACTACTATCCATCCATGGAATTTATATATAGTAGTATTATTTATAAATTCTATGGACCGATAGGAAGTGGACTGGAGCATGTTGAGTAGTAGTGAATGAAAGTAATAACAAAAATTTATTAAACACACAATTTTATTTATCAAACATATATTAACCATATTTATCAATGCAATGCAAATGAATTCATGCATTTTGTATATTTATTGTTTTGAACTTTTTGATAACAATTTTCTCTTTTTTCTGTTGATGGGATGGTTAATTTCATCAAATAAAGAGGAGACACCGTTTAATCGTTCGTCACTAAAATGCTTGTTTTCGGTATTCTTTTCGTTAAGCAATACGTCTGCCTCTACCTTCTTCTGTTTCAGCAGCCCTTGCCTTAACGTATCGTTCTCTTCGTTTTTTTAGCCGAGATGCTCATTGTTCAGCTGATTATTTGCTCTTGATCGAACTTTTTATTCTCTTTCTCGAGCAAGGCAAGCTAATTGATCAACTTCAGTTTCCAACCTTCTTTTTTATATTTAGCTTTCTTCTTTATATTTCTACATTTATAAGATTTTTTTTTTTACTTATTTACTTTAAAAACTTTAATTATTTTTTTAATTACAATTTATAAGTAAAGTATTAAGGCATTACTTACTCTTTTACAGTATAAAATCTATTAATTTCAGGTCAACAACGTTTTTTTGTTATTATTATTCAACAGTGGTTTTATTTATTTACGTTAAACAAAGTTTGTTTGTTTTAATTACTGTTCTAAACGATTTCCTTTATTTACGCTAAACTAAAGCCTAGCGTATTTCTTTTATTATTACCGCTGACTTAGTGTTTGTTTTGCACGGACACCAAACAAACAAACCGGCGTGAAAGTAAGTTAAATAAAATGTTATAAAAAATGCCCAGATAGAAACTTATAGAATTAAAATGAATTTTTAACTTTGAGGATTGGGGGCCCAGTTTTCTGAGCCAGAATCAGGGCCCAGTACAAGTCCTCGTACCCTCGTACTGGGCCACCACGTCCTTGGTATGTGACATATCATGTCAGTGTTGGCACAAAATTTTTATCTAGTTTTCTGAATTTTCTATAAAAGAACAAAAATAGTTAATAGCATTACCGAGATTTCAAAGTAGTAATAACCAATTTTATGGAAATAGTATTAGAATAACTTTTTGCATAAAAAATGCATAAAAAATAATTAGGCCTCATCCATACCCTTACTTTCCTTCTAAAAAATAAAATATAAGGTCAATAAAAACAAAACTGCTAAAAACAAATAAAGCTAAAGAAAAATTAAAACAAACAAAATGTGAATGATTTAAAAAATTAAAAGGAGTGATCCTTTCTACTTTATATCTAATAAATTGCTAAACTATTTTCTAAACTGAATTCAATTATAATATGATCTTAACGATAATTATTTATCTTAATATGATTCTTTATGTAATATTTCTAAACTAATAAATGATAGTTAAATTCAAAAGGTAAAAAGTTTTAACTCACTTGAGAGATCTTTCTCCGATGATCACGTACATTTTGAGAACGCGCTCTTTTAAATTCGGAAAAGCCTAGTAACTAATTAAATCTACTTTAAAAACGAAAGCGAAACGGCGTTAAACCTTAAACGTTAACTCTAGCAACTATATTAAGATTACATTATTGTTTTGTTTTTTTCTATGTTTTATTGAAAGTTCATTTTTTTAGCATTGATTTTAAATACAGTACTTTTGTATCCTTAAATCATTTTGCTTAAGTGGAGTTTCAAAATAAATGGGCTGCAGCTGTTTAGCATGAAAATGTTAATGGGAAGAAGCAAAAAGTGGATGGCGTGGTTAGATGGCTAGACAAGGCAGAGAAAAAATTGTTGTGGCCACAAGGCACAATGTACTGAAGTAAAAAAATTCTCCTCCAAACAAAGAGCTATGGTATCAAGATGATCTAGTCTCAACTTAGTTAGTCGCAGGTAAGTGTTTTAAAAAGTTTTACTGTTTAATTTTGCATTTTATCACATGAGCAAGGCTGAAATACGCATATAGTTAGAGTTTACAAGCACTTGATATCATTTCACCTAATTTTTTAATGCGTCGTGCTTGAATAACCTTGTTTATTACATATTAAATTAAAATATTCATTTCCAGACAAAAAAAACAACCTGTAAACAATTTCTGTCTGTATTTACTTGTTCAAGTGCCAGTAAAATGGACGATAGAAAAGAAAAAGCATTCAGTATGCTTGCAATTTATTTTTTCAAAATGTTTTTAAACGATCTGAATAATTTTGTTGTTTGTATTTAGTTAAATGATGAAATTGTTTAGACAAAAGATTGGCTCATTAACTTTTATGTTAAAGTTGTTATTTCATTGTTAACTGCTGTCTGTCGTTAACAAAGCAAGTAAAAAATGCACATAATGACAACAGATTTATCTTTAGAATTGTCTGCAAAACTTTTGGTTTGGATACAAAAGACCAAGTGAAAATGATACTGGAAAGGTAGACTTTCTTATAGCTAAAAATTATTGCAGCTTTCTAGTCATCATTTTTGTTTATGTGGATTTCATCTGTGTGGCTAATGATATCGCCAGTTTTTATAATTTTATAATGTTAAGTAAAGCATCATTATGTTTCAGGCTAAAATAGCGCATTGAATAAAACTTTTATCCAGTTTAAATAAATAACAACTCTTAATGTGTATAAGCTGAATTATCTTTTCGTTTTTGATAGTCTTTAGTCAATAACGGATTTTTATAGGATACTATAGTATACTTATAAGTATGACAAAAAAGTCTTTCCGACGCCGAGAAAAAACTAGATTTTAGATATGCATTATCGATTAACAAAGACGTCTTAAAGACGCATTTTTGTGTCTTTTCATGACAAGATAAAGACAAAAAATACGTCTTTTCGATGTCGAAAAAAGATGTTTTTTAGATTTACAGAATCGACTAAAAATAAATGCCTTAAAGACATCGTAAATAAGACTTTTAAAGACGTCTTTAGGACGTCTTTTTTCCCACTGGGTAATTATTTTTGCCAATTACTTTTTTAATTACATTCCAAGTTTTTTTGGTGTTTACGCTTGCTTTGTCTAATAGCTTTGCATAATAAAGCTTTTTAGACTTTCTTTTTGTTTTTTCGAATATATTTTTGTAGTTTTTATATGCCATTTTGTTTTTATAAGTTTTTAAGTATTTATCATTTAATTTTAGTTTTCTTTTTGAGGATTTTAGTAACCCATTAGACATCCATGGAGTCATAACTGTTTTTTGTGTTCACATTCTTTTTTTCTTTCAGGAAACGCTGTTTCATATTATTTGAAGCATGTTTTTTAGGTCAATGTTTAGATCCCCAGCCAAAAAAACATGATCTCGCGTTTTATTGATTTATCGTTTCTATCGCTGTTATGAATGATCTAAGATGAGTTTTAAATTTTTTTAAGTTACGTTTTTAAGTTGGTTTTTTTTTTAAGTTTTTAAGATAGTGGTCTATATGTCGCGTTTACAATTATACATTTTGTGTTTTTATTTTTTAATTAAATGCATAATGACTCACAATCTATTTCATTCACCCAGAGATCGTTACGTAAACTATAATTAATTGAGTTGTGGATAAAAATACTTTCGCCCTCACCAATTCCAAAATTACGTGGTTGGTGAACTGATTTGTAATTAATTAGTTCAAATTGCGCATTTGTTTCACCACACTTACACCAAGTTTCCGTAAGACAAATAATTTTAAAGTCATGTTTTAATTCAGATAAATAGTCAAAGGATACGGTAATCCATTCCAATGCTTACCTCAATCTGCTAACAGACTTAAACAAGTTTAAAAAGCGCAACCTAATTTATGTCCTACCTTCTTTTTTGGTACGAAATACCACCACGGCGATACAAAGAAATTCTTGATGGTTGGCTTCAAAAAAGTCCGTCTAAGCAAGTGCCACTGTATTCCTTTTCCTATTCACTTTAACAACAACCACTGGACTTTCTTAATTGCCAACACTGAAGATAAACAGTTGGAACTGCGGATTCTCTCAATGGGGATAATACTTCGAAGCTTATATTGTTGTGAAATATATGGTACTACGGTTATCTGTTACTGATGAAGTTGGAGTGTGGAACAAAATTTCTTTTAATGCACCTCAACAACTTAATTGAATTACTGGTGGAGTTTTTACACTAATATTTGCAGAAACTTTTTCCAACAATGGAAACTTTAGTATTGAAGATCTAACAGCTGTAGCATTCGTCGATCAACGGTTTCTTGGTTGCTCTTAACTAATGATTCCAGCAAAATAACTTATTTGTTTTCGGAAAGACATCTTCAAAAATATCGAATGATGTTTCACCATCAGTCACCAGTCATTAGTCACCAGTGCACAATAAGTTACTTTTAAAGCTGGTAGTTTTTTTTTTAAATATCAACAAACGTTTTTTGAGTACTTTGTTACTTTCTTTTATGAATCATAAATATCGCTGGTGTTACGGGATTTTCTGTAAAAAAACTCCATTAGAAGAACAGATATATAAAGTTCTCCAAAGCTAAATGTTGTGTCATGTGTCAACAATTGCGTATAAGTTTTTCCTTGCGTTAGTAAAAGGTCACGCATATGAGAACGTAAATATTTCCGCCCTGCAACAACAATTAAGTCAAGAAACGTCTGTATCAGCCAAAAAAAATTAGTAGAAGAAACACGACATTGTGTAAATTAGTGATTCTGTCGTTGGATAAATTTTGACTAGTTGCTACCCGTTCTCTAAAATTTTGCACTTGATTAATTTTTTAGGAATGCCATTGATGTTTTCTGTACTTGTTACTGATTATTTGTGCACGAGTGAGAGTTTATGCTTTTGCAAGTTTATGCAAGACATGCTAGTACTAAAGACGCTATCCGCTCATACAATCCTGTAGTAGGTACTTTGCTACTATTGTCAAGTGGAAACGATGAAGCAGTTGGTTCATCGCCAACATACTGCTTCACATTAACGGGTATTTCGACAAGTCTATTGATTTAAAAGAAAAATGACAAAAAGCCAGGGATGATCCAGTTGTATTGTGCAATTTGAACTTGCGCTTATATATGACAGGTTGTTTTCTAAATAGTCGATCATTTCTATTATTAATCCATCAATAACCATCGGCCACCCAATCTGAAAATTTAAAATGAATGTGTTATAAAAAAGTTAACTAATCTCACATGTTGCGGTTTTTTTTGTTGAAACTAACACCAAAAATATTTCATATTTCTGTATCCTTTTAAAAAATATACATAACTAATACAATTAATTTAATAAATTGCGTACCTTTATTGGCGTTTCCTTGATATGAATGTATAAAAACGTCTCCTCCTTTTGGCTTTTGGACAGTTTTCTCAGACATGGTTTCCATTAAAGATACTTAGCATTTCCTGACTCACAAAGTACGGCTTAGCTTGAAAGATAGGCTCCATTTAGTCTCTGCTGTACTCTGAACAAATTTTCTTCTTTTATTGGTTTCAGTAACTTCCTAGATGAAACAATTAAAATGCTTATGTAAGTGTTATATAAAACCCATAAATTTACATATTGTTTTCAGTAATTATCTCACCGCTTCCAGGGTAATTCAATCAAAACCGTACAATTTTAAAATATAGACACTCTAAAGAATTTTTATTTTTTTAAAAAATTTAAAAAGCCTACAGATTTTTAAATTGGAAATCTGTAAGCTTTTTAAATTTTTTAACCGATAAAAAGGTAAACAAATCTATGTCTTTTCCAAAAACAAAGGCTTTTCGTAAAATAAAGAAAATCCGGCTTTTAGGTTTTATGTTTTAGGCATAACCTAAAAAAACTTGAAATTAACGTAAACAAAACTGTTTACGTTTTTTTACACAGAACTCGCGAACAAACGTAAACAATTTTGTTTTAAAATCCCCTCTAAGAAAAAATACTTCAAAACTTTTTTTAGCAAAGAAACGGTTGTGGAAAAATGAAGTAGTTTTATTTTATTTAACAAAACCTGTTTTACACGTATCATGTCCCACGGGGGGATGCTTGTAACTGACAATTAAAAAAAAAGAGTTTCAATGGACAGAAAACAACAAAAATTCACTGAAATTATTTTTGTTAAAACATTTAAAAAAAAATCCTTCAGAGGATACGCTGCATAGTTTTAACCATTAGTTATTTTTAGTTATTATTAGTTATTAGTTATTTAACAAAATGTTTACTAAAACTCGGTAATTAAATAGAATCACTTTATTTTAAAAGCATATGTTAGTTTAATCTTGTTTTCTTGCTTTAAATCATAACACGACATTTGATTAAAAAGACAATTAAAGCAATTTTTAAAAAACCAAAAAAAATGTTTTCTAAATTATCAAAGTTTCATCAGTTGTAGGGGAGAGTGGTACTGAATGGACCTTGTACTGAATGGACAATTTGAAAAATAAGAACTTAACAAGCGGTAAATTACTTTTTTTTCATTGCATATACATTTTATATACCCAAAGTCTCTTTAGTATTTTTTGTTTAACTTTATTCGTAATAATGCATTTATATTTCTATTTTGTATTTTTTTTAACTCAAAAGTAATTTTTTATCTTTTCAATTTATTTCAATTTAAAATAAATTTTTAAGGTAAAGTTAACTATGATTAATAATGATGTTATAGATATATATTTTTTACTTTGTATAACATTAGATTGAAGGTTATATGATTTACTGATTGCTTTAATTAAATGGGTAATATGTGCATTTTAATAAGTGTACTGGATGAACCACCATTGATGGTACTGAATGGACCGGTTCATATTTCTGTAAGAGTATTTATGGCGCTTCAGTATGTTACTTACTAAAACAAAATACAAAATTTTTTAATTTAAACAAACAATGGAAGTGTGAACTAGGAAATAAAAAAATAAAGACTTTAGCATACTACTTATTTACATACCTTGGTAATAATTTAATCTGCAGTTTATTTCATTATTTGAATAATTTGATATGTCGTAATATTATTACGATATATTAAATTATTTATGTTGTTATTATTTAACTTCTTAGATTGAATGAAGGATAATTATTACGAACAAGAAGTAAGGATAAGTAAAAAAATTGAGTATCAAAATTTTTAAAAAACATCGAGAAACATTACGAATGTAATGAGACTTAATCAAATGTCTAAGTTTCTTGTAATAGAAAATATCTTGTATATCAAATTATCAGTAGCTTCTACAATAATATAAAAAACAAAATAATAAAACCAATAATAATTAATTATTCTTAGTTTAAGTGCAATTGTTTAAATTGCAATATTTAAATATTGCAAATTATTTATTCTATTTATATCGCTTAAGCTTGTTGATCATCGTATACAAATTATTCTACATTCAAACTTTTATAAAATATAGAATTTTGTCTATGTTATATGTATATATATATATATATATATATATATATATATATATATATATATATATATATATATATATATATATATATAAATATAAATATATATATATATATATATATATATATATAATACTAATATAGCACACACTACTATTATATATATATATATATATATATATATATATATATATATATATATATATATATATATATATATATAATAGCACTGATGATTTTTTTTTATAATACGGTTATAAGCAAGTTTTATTCATTTCAGAACAATTATGAGACATCGTAAAGTAACAGCAGTAAAAGGTGATTGGGATCCCATTAATATGATCCAAGCAGTTGAGAATGTTTTGACAAAAACTTTATCTGAAAGAAAAGCTGTTGAGATATTTGGAGTCAAACGTTCAACTCTTAAAAGGAGAATTAAAGAAGCTCAACTATCACCAGACGGTTTAAATAAATTGCAGTGTGTTCCATATAGTAACAGTTCTATGAAAATTTTTTCAGTATCAGAGGAACACGAGCTGGTTCAATATTGTTTAGTTTCTGCAAAAATGGGATATGGTTTAAGTCCAATTAAGCTAAGAGCACTAACGTTTGAATATGCTCTCAAACTTGAGAAGAAATTACCACATTCCCGTCTAGGTTCTGCTAAACCTTGGGAAACAAAGAAACATGCTGGTGTAGATTGGTTTAGAGCATTTTTAAAGCGTCATCCAGAACTGGTTATAAGAAAACCAGAGGCAACATCTATTGGTCGAATGTCAGCATTCAACAAACATAATGTCGAAATATTTTATAATAATCTGCGTAAAGTTTTGATTAAATACAAGTTTTCACTGATGGATATATGGAATGTTGATGAGACTGGTGTTACTACTGTACAAGTGCCAGAGCATGTTTTAGCAAAGAGAGGAGAGCGGCAAGTTGCGTCTGTTACAAGTGCAGAACGAGGTATCTTGGTAACAATGTGCAATGCAATAAATGCAAGTGGATCATCGATAACACCATTCTACATTTTTCCACGTGTTTATTTTAAAGATTATTTTCTGCGAAATTCAATTCCTGGTTCTGTTGGCACTGCCAACAAATCTGGGTGGATGGTGGAATCAACGTTTATGGAGTGGTTTAATCATTTTAAAAAAGTGTTCGACCATCTAAGGCAAACCCTGTGCTATTGATACTAGATAATCATGAGACACATATGTCCATTAACTTCATTGACTTATCATCAGATAATGGTGTAATTGTTTTGACAATCCCACCCCATACATCACACAAACTGCAACCACTAGATATAGCAGTTTATGGACCATTCAAATGCCATTATAATCGTGAAATTGATAGCTGGTTAGTATCACATCCAGGAAAAACTGTCTCGATCTATGACATTGCAGAAATTTCTGGAAAGGCTTGGGCAAAAGTATCAATGCCAGCTAACATCATTAGTGGTTTTTCAGCATCTGGTATAAGTCCATTTCAACCTGATCAATGGAAGGATGAGGATTTTTTTTTATCTCAGGTTACAAACAGACCCAATCCTGAAAGACTCAACATTATTCCAGTTTCAATAGAAATTAATAAACCTAATTCTGAAGCACTTAACATCGATCCAGTTTCAGTAGAAATAAACAGATCCAATCCTGAATCATTCAACATCAATCCAGTTTCAGTTGAAATAAACAAATCCAATCCTGAAACACTTAACATCAATTCAGTTTCAGTAGAAATAAACAAATCCAATCCTGAAACACTCAACATCAATACAGTTTTAATAGAAATAAATAGAAATGTTAAAGACAACAAAAATGTAAGCAATACCCTGAATGTAGAAAGTATACGCCCTTATCCTTCTGCAAAAGCTCGTTTAGAAAAATCTAAAGGTGCTCGTAAAAAGCTCTCCTCTTCGATTCTAACTGATACTCCAATTAAAGAGGCTCTTCGAAATCAACAACTTCAGCGAAATTTAAAAAAACAAAACCTTTCTGAAAAACAAAGAGATAGTACAAATAAACGCCAAAGGAAACCAAAAAAGAAATCAAATAACTCTAAATCTCTGAAGTTTCCATTAATGACATATAATAATGATGAGGCTGATGATATTTGTGTTGAAAGAAGTGACAACGGTGTTAAAGATTGTTTAAATATTTGTGAAGGTATTATATCAAATAATGATTTTTGTGCTATATGTGAAGAAATGGGTCAAGACAACGAAGTGTGGTACCGTTGCAGACAGTGTGCAAGCTGGGCACATAAAGATTGCACAAGTGCAGATAATGCCAGCCAATATGTTTGTGACTATTGTACTTTGACTATCTGATTGTTCTAAAATTGTATTAAGTAATTCAACTTATTTTAATTTTTTTGTCAGAAATATCAATGTCTCAACATACCGTTTTCTTGTTTTTAAGCTCCATTTATCACCCTAATTACTTTGCATAGTGTAACTTGCTATTCATTAAATAAATCAACTAAAATGCTAGTCCATTCAGTGCAAGGGCAGTAAATGGACCACTAAATAGTTTGGTATGAGTCACATTTATAGTATATTTTAACTATGTTCTGTTTGCGCACTGGCTTACAACTTCCAAAATAGTATTCAATATACAAGGATAGTTAGTTAAAATATCAATCTTTCCTTATAAATTAATTTATCTACCATAGTTTTAAAAATATAGATATTTATCTTATTTATAAAAAAAGGCTTATTTTGTGGTCCATTCAGTACAAGGGCCGGTCCATTCAGTACAATCAAAAGTACTGAATGGACCACTAAACAATTTGGTACGGGTCACATTTATTGCACATTTTAACTATGTTCTGTTAGCGCAAAGGGTTACAGCCTTTAAGGATAGTTCGTTAAGATATCAATCTTGTCTTTTGATTTAATATATTCGCCATAGTTATTGACAATATAAGAAAATATCGAGTTTATAAAAAAGGCGAATTTTGTGGTCCATTCAGTACCACTCTCCCCTATATCATAATTCCATTCATGCTTTTAATACTCTCATTCATTTGATCCATCCAGTCAGAATCACGTGACTACATCGCGAAATCAAAAGTAACGCTATTGACTTGGGGAAAACAAACTATTCTTTTTTTCTAAGTCAAGAAAACGTTATTTAACAACAACTTTATGTCCTACAATTACTTTAAATGTTAAATAAAAGAAACAGCAGAACTATGTCTGCAAAACACAAGTCTTTTAGGTGATTTTTATTCTTTATTTTTACATACTTTTAAATCTCTGTTTCATTTGTTTCATTTCACTTAAATTGTTGTCTAAATATTATTTTGGTTATTTTAGGGTATAAAAAGTACTGATATTTCGATATTTATTTACCAATACTAAATTATGATGCAAATTAAAAGTAACCCACCGGTAATAAAGTGTGTCGAATAAACATAAAAATTAGAGAATTTAGGAGATCAATGCTTGCTACATGCACCACCATCTACAGCACGATTTATTGTATTCAACCACTTTCTTCGAAGTACTACATCTTTAGAAAGACTTAGGTTCTTGATTTTTTTTATTTTGTTTGTGCAACCTATTGCACAATAACTTTTTAGCATTTAAAAAAAAATCAATAAAACAAACCGCAACTAATTTTTTAGTTGTTTTTTTCCCTAATTCAAGGTGATTAATTTTAAAGCAATACTTTTCAATACGGAGTGACGTTACGCCGACTGGAAGGGTATGAAGTGGAGGAAAAACGTTATTTGCCGTTACGTCGTCGTCATTTTTATTGTTTCTACATAGTCATAAAAATAATAGTCTGGAAACGCTGGCTGTTTTTAATAGTTTTTACTGTTTAATTTGAAAATCGGGTGGTCCGCGTGAATGAGGTGCATAACAAACTATTATGATGGCTGAAAGTTTAAAAGATTTGAATAACTTTGAGCCTATTTTTGAGTTGCATCAAGATGAGCTTATTCATTCTTATGATTATAGTTTTTACTTGAACATTATTAGCTCAAAAAACTATATTTTATAATTATTAAGAATGCACCACTTACTTGCGTCAACATAGTGTTTAAGTACAGTCTTAATCGTTCTTTTTTGTTTACGAAACAAAAGGTTGCTTAATCCCGAAGCATTTCAATACGGTTGAACTTCCATCTGTTTTATACTTCCTTGCACTTATGCACCTGTTCCAGTTTTGTAAAGAACTTTTGTTTTAGATTTCTATTGCTCTAAAAATTTAAATCTTTTTAGACAACAAAAGTTTATTAAGTACTTTTAATAAAAAGAATAATGAACGTTTATTTACGCTCCAAAACATAAATGAGGTTCAAGATGCAAAACGGTAACATGGTAACGTTTTATAAAGATATTACAAGAGCTCAATAAACGAAATAATAGTTTAAAAAAAAAAACATTTTGATACCTTCATAAATTTTGAATGAAAAAATTTCGAATGAAATTTTGTTTGAAAAAAAATTTATAGAAAATTCGTTAGTTTTGAAACTAGCGAAGTTTGAAAATTACTTTAGTGCTGTTAATTAGTAAAAATATAAAGTTTTTAATAACTTTTATATTCTGACAGTGCTTTATATATATATGTATATGTATATGTATATGTATATATATATATATATATATATATATATATATATATATATATATATATATATATATATATATATATATATATATATATATATATATGCACACACGTACAGAGTCGTGGCTAGGCTACCCCAAACCCCCTATTGGAAAGGGACAAGCGAATTTTGGGAGCCTATTTTTAAATTTAGGATTTTATTTGTAGTTTTATTTTTTTCTATTTCAACATTGAGAACATTGACAACATCGACAACTTTTCTATTTCAACATCTTCAATAGAAGTTTTTACTTTGTTTTTTCTTAATAGAGGCAATAGCTTTGGCTGTAGCTAATAGCTACAGCCTCGATATCTTTGTGATGATCTTTGTGGTACAGCCACGGTATGGTGGTTAAAGTTTTGGCTTCAGAACTAGAGATCCATTGTTCGAAACCGGCTTTGGCTTTAAATTCATCATTGGTATGGAAGGAGACGGAAACTTCATGATTAAATACTATTTCATGGTGCTCTGTTATAAAGCCGTAAGAACTTCTTAGAGCCCCTAAATAATTAATAAAAAAAAGAAAAAAGAAAAGAAGATAGCTTTAGATTTAGTTGAACCAACAACGGTATTATCATAAGGAACTTTAGTATGGTATCCACTTTGGTTACATCTTCAAAGGCTTTACCCAGTGGGTACGCGTTGTCTGAAGGACATCTACTGGACGTCACATGGACGTTCAGACGTCTGTGAGACGTCCGACAGACGTCCCCTGGACGACCCATGCCCACTGGGTAATGCAGTCAGTTACAGCCTTGATACTTACAATGTTTTAAGTCTCAGCTTTGACTATTATATTTTTTAAAATAAATTGTTCTTTGAGGCATAAAACTAGTAATTCCCAAAGTGGGCATTAGCACCCCTAGAGGCATCCTGGAGCAATCCAGGGAGAGGTAATATTTTGAATTCATTTGTGGGAAAATGATTAAAGACAAGGGAACGGTGGAAACATAAAAAGGGAGAGAAAACTAATTGATTTAAAAAACCGTTCTTGACTTGTTTTATTTTTTCTGTTAAATAAACTGTATATTTAATGCATTTATTTTGCAGGGATTATTTTTTTCCGAATATATCTAGAACTCCGGACATATCCGGAACTCCGAATATTTCTTTAAACTTTCATTTTTTCCGGATTTTTACAAATTTTTCCGCTATTCCAAATTTGAGTAGATTTTTGCAATATATTTGTTTTATAACCTTTTTTTTTACTCATTACCCAATATTTTCATTACCAAAACATTAACAATGAATAATTAAATTTTTGAAAAACTTGAAAAAACCATGTGCTTAAATCTATATTAAAACAAATATAAGTGAACAAAATTCCGGATTATTTCAGGATTTTTTTGCAAAATGTTTTCCGGATTTTTAAAACATGACCTTGATAATCACTGCCTTTAAATGCAAGAAGCTCAATACTCCTGCCTTGTAATGGGCTCGCTGAGTTTCAGTAACTATATTTTGATTTGTAAATTCATATACCAACAATATATATTAGGTATGCAAAATATGTTTCATTTTAATCCATTTATATTTTATATTTATACAATCAAATTATACAATTGCACATACTTACCATTTCCACAACTAGAGTTAATGGATAGGAGGCATTGCACCCTCAATATTTTTACACAAGAAGAAACCTGATTTAAAGGTCACGTTTTCACTTACTTTAACTTACTTTAAATGTCTTTTTTGCAACTTATTCCATTACTATATTTTAGTTAATCTGTAAGTAGAAATATAGATATACAATGTATATCTATATATCTATGTATATCTATATGTGTATTTAAAAAAAAGTTCACCCCGCTATTGAAAAATCGATTTTATGTCAAAATCGATTTTTCAATGGCGGGGTGAACTTTTTTCAAAAGATATGCAAATAATAGTTCATTTCGTGCGTTTTAGGTAAAAGTTCATCAAACTACAGTACAGGAGCATGGGTCTGAAAAAATGTCATAACCCTAATGTGTATTATACATATCTTCCTGTCCGTTCCTCTAAAAAAAAAGGAGCACCGAGTAACTATTTTTCTGAAAAGAGGGCGGTAGAACAAATAGGTTTGAGAATCATTATACTAAACAATAGATTGAAGTTATACTTATATAAGTATAATGTATCTTATTTAAACAAATTATACAAGGTATGATGATGTTGATAATTAAGAAAACATTGATAACATAGAAATTAATTGATAAGCAACAATAATTGATTCTATTTACAGGTATAAGATAAATTTGGTTAAAAAGGTTCTTCGGTTTTACATTTTTACAAAATGCAACTGAAGTTCCATAAAATTAGTTAATTTTAACCGGTTAACTTTTGTTGCTTTAAAGTTTGCGTTTAAATAAAACTATCTGTATAAAAATGAAAATAAACTTGAGTAAAAAGACGGCAAATTTTCTCAATTTGGGTTTGCTTAAAAGTCTTTTTATCAGAAACTACGGCAGGCAAGTTTTTGATCTTTATATCCCATTGAGGAGATCTTAAACTTCAATTGAATTAACATTTAGTTGAAATTGATAAGAAAAACAAATAAATGATATTAACTATATATAGCTTTTCATAAACTTTCAAATCAGTATGTACATTCCAGATGTTGTTTCTATAGCAATTTCTATTTGAAATATAAGTTAATATTTCGCTCACTTTGTTCAATTTGTTAAATAAAAAATATATACAAAGGCTTAAATAAAAGCAAACATATAAATAACAATAAACAATAAAAATTGCACCTAGCAGCGGTAGAACTATCATTAACAACAACAGAAGTACAAGTTGTAGTAGTAAATTGTCGTTACATTACATTATAGTAAACATTTAAATAAAAACATAGCAACACAGTATTGCATAAACATACAACAAAACTTTACATAAACATTTATGATCATGATTAAGAAATCGTTATTTACAAATGCTTTTCGTAAAATAGTTTAAAAAAATTTTATAACTAAAAATAAAAAAAGTTTCGAGAATTTTTTATTGTCATGGTTTCTTGAATTTTTCACAAACTAGCTGGAAATACATTGTTTATAAAATAATCAAGAAAATATATTTGACTTTATAAATATTCTTTTTCCGTTCAAAAGTCGCCTTTTGATAAATAAAATTAGCATTATTAGAGCTAATTTATCGCCTTTAGTAAGCAATAAATGTAAATACCTAAATAAATTTGAATTAAACCGCTGAAAAACGAATACCATCATACGGAAGTATACTAGACAAGGCAAATAATATTTGGTGTTTTAAAAGCTAAACAAAAACAATACGCGAGACAATTACTGGAATATAATGACAACAAAATGAAAGCATAAACTCTTTTTTATTGCATAAATTACGCCAGAGTTAGAATAATTAACTTTTTGATTATTGAGTCGAAAATTATTTTTTTTTTAACTTTAACTCTAAAAAACATTAAGAAACGTCACAAGCGTGTGTGCGCTAAAGCGTGAATCTACTGTAATTTTAAATATACACGCGGGGCTTTATATCTGATTTGCATAGCGGCTATATCAGAAAGCTTTTGTTGTCAAATAAAAAAATTGTCTGATTGCAGTTACAAAAATAATTTGCTAAATTCATTGTGTCTAAAGAATAGAGTTTAGGTCGCTTTTATATGCTTTCATAAAAAAGGTAAAATATGCTTTTATATAGCGATAGGCTTTCATATAGTAATATTAAAACAAAAATAGTTTTTAATTGTGAACAATTTCTTTTATGTGTTTTTTTTTTCCATGAATGTTATACAGTTTTCTATAATGTAACAGAACATTTCATAGATGATAAAAATCATTCTCTAAAAACCATATAATGAACATATTTTCATGATGTACATTTAAATCTAATGTTTTAAATTTTAAGTTTAAAAAGTAATATTAAATTTCCAAATTTGTTATATAAAAAATTTTTCCAAAAAACTAAACAAAATTTTCAATCAATACGAGTTTCTCAAAATAGTTAGAACCATTAGTAAAAAATAAATATTACGAGCATTATATTTTAGCTTTTATGGGTTTTCATATAGGATTTATTTTTTTTATTTAGGACTTAGGTTACTTGTTTTATTTTATTCTTTATTTAAAAATCTGCATCTAAACAGAGGTTATGTTTTTTATTGTTATAGCGTGTGAACAAAAATTTTTAACAAGCAGCTCTCATTTTGCAGGTTTAAACTGCTATGAACGCAATGGTAACATCGCAAGCTAAACCTGAATTCATGACGCTACATACAACACAATTAGGTCTACATCAAAGTCAATCTCCAGCTCCCACAGTAGCTCCCACTTCCCCAAATCCATTAAATGGAGATATGTCTCACGTGAAAAGGCCGATGAATGCATTTATGGTAATAAATTTTTGTTTGGAATTATTTTTTTTACCATATTTGTTTTGTTCATATATAATATTATTAAAACTTTATTAAACTATTATTTATTATTATTATTTATTAAACTATTATTTATTATTATTATTATTTATTAAACTATTATTTATTATTATTATTATTTATTAAACTATTATTAAAATTTTTAACAACTAACAGCGTATTTCCAATTTTAAAAAAAGGTATTCCTCATTTCATTTTATTTAAAATATATTTTCATATGTTATACCCCAGCCGGCACAACTAAGAAAAAAGTTACGCTTGGTTTTTGTTGCGTGTTTAGAACTTTCTAAAACAAAAGAAACAACACGTGTAAAAAGTTGTTTTCATTCCGTAAAATTAACTACTTCTATTTACCATAAATGCTAGTTTAAATGTTATTGGTTTCACTGTTACTATTATAATAACTAAGTATTATATTATAATAACTTATATTATAATAAATAAGTATTATATTAAGTATTATATAAGTAAATTATATTATAATAAATAAGTATTATATTATAATAACTTTCTGTAAGGAATGTGAAGCCACAGATAAAAGCTTGGACTTTAAAACCTCAAAAAACACGTGTTAAACTCGAGTAAAACTGCCCGTAATATACACGGGTTTTTGGTTTACGCCTGGATCGTTGGTTTTGGTTTTAAACCCGAAAATGAAACTAGATGTGCCGTTTGGGACAGTTAATTAGATAAGGATTCAAAAACTTTCTATTTTTAAAACTTATTTAAGAAGTAAATTTGTTGCATTTATCACTAAATTTCTGCTTTTTAAAAGGACTTTCCAATCTTTTCTAATCTTTTAACTGTAAATCCTTATCGAATAAAATTGTTGAGATAAAAAAATCATAACACATTAAGAAATAAGTAAAAAATGAAACATATGAAAGTAATTAATTTAAAATAAAGACGCGGAGAATCTCAGAAGTCCATCTTGTCATCGAAAAACACTTGCAAATTAAAAATCTTATAATACTCCAATACATAGATATTTATACATGGATGCATGAAATAATACAGCAAATTATTAAACTTTTAAAAACGTAAAAATATATCATCAAAAGACAATGATTTCTTTAAGCTCATTCTTGAATGAGAGGTAACTTTATTTCAGTAAAGATACAAAACTTGTTAAAACTATTTTATACCCAAGACAAACTCCAGTAAATGAAGTGCTTGATTTTCCAAAAACAGCTGCCGAATTAATTTATCATTTCTTAATTTGTATTTATTTTATCGTTTAATGAGTTTGAATTTGTATATTTCAGAAATCAATGATAATTATATTTTAAATATACATTTTAATGAGAAAGTGCTAAACTAAACATTTCCATGCTGATAGAAGACCCGTGTCCGATCCTACTTCTATATTCTCCTTTCTTTAAGTGTAGTTAACCCAATTTAACGGAATCTTTCTTCGTAAGTGCTTTATTTGCGTTTTTGGTAGCTCTATGTAATAATTGCTTTAAAATAGCAATGGTTATCTTCTAATGTGGGGACTATGTTTAAGTAGCAAATTCCAACTGAGGTCTTAAGCGATTGTGTAAAGTACATACCACAAAAAGAGTCCGAGGCTTCTGAAAACTTTCCCTAGTACCGAAATCTTAATATTAAAATCGAAAACAAACAAAAAAATCGTTAAAAATTACAATATACTGTTTAGTGAGTTCTTTACCTTGCTAAAAGAATAACTTGATAGCAGCCGAAGAAAAAAAAAATATTAGCTAATCACAGGTATCAAAAAAGATATGAGGAATTTAGTATGCTCGGAGGATGGTTAGAGTCAGCATGTATATAACTTGTTGAACTATCAGGCTTGCAGTATGGTTGGAAAGAACTGTCATTAAGATTTAACGTTAAGTCCAGATAATTGATATTATAAAACCAAGGTACAACTGAGGAAAAAACGTCCATCTGTGTCAACAAATCCATCTGATCCATGAACAATTAGTGCTTGACAAAAAACATCATTCATCGAGCCTCCGTGTCGTCAAATAAACCTGACAACAAAGAAAAAGTATATTTTGTCTTATGTGAAACTCCATTTAAATCTCGGTACGTTAATTACCTAAAATCTTTTAACATTAATAATAATAAAAATGATACTAAGTTTTCTAAAGAAATTTGGGACATAAACGATAAAATATTTACACCCTTAATTAAGTGAAAAATTGTGAAACGTTGTAATTCATACATCAAAAATCTGCAATCTTTGCTTAAATAAAAAACTTATCATTTTGACATATAAAGGTGAAAATCTGTTAAACAAAAGAAACTAATGATTTAAAAATACAGACGCGAGAATAATTTCCTCTTTTATTTTTAGTTTTTTGAGACCGGCGATTAACTAATTTTTTTTTCTTTGGTTTTTATCAAGTTTTTCTTCAAGCGGCGTAAAGAACTCACTACTGAGTACGTTGTAGTTTTGACATTTTTTTTTTGTTTTTGGTTTTGTATTCAATGGATGATGATTAGCTAGACATGAAACTTAAATACCATTATGTACCATAGAAAACTTAAATACCATTAAAAATATATATATATTTTTTTCATTAATATATATAAATATAAATAAAAGAATAATATATAAATATAACGAGACTATATATACTGAATATATAGTCTTGTTATATTTATATAATAATATTACCCCCTTCCCCCTCCAAATGCTCTTAGAGCGTCCAAAGAAAAGTTAAAACCCGGATTGTTGTACAATACGAGTTCAAATCCTGCCACCACCAACTCAGCGCTTCAGTAGCACTTCGGTACACAAAAATGTTGGTCAATAACGGACGTTACTTTGGATTAGTCTTAATTAAATAAAAGACTATTTGTGGCTGTCCTTATGCTAAACCAACGATATCTTCGGATATAAGACCATTGTATAGAAATATATAGCATGAAATTTTAAATAAAAATAAATAAATAATAAAAAATTAATAATAATAAAATGTTTTAGAATTTGACGATTGTGCCCCTCAACTTTGGAACCCGTTGGCCCTGTTAAATGCCCAGAAGATATTCAGGAAAAGGGATTACGTTAAAGCAAATGATTTAAAAAAATTGCCTTAAAACAAAAGCTAATTTAAAGTGGTCAAATATGCTTTAAATAACGAACTAGTTATGTTTTTTTCTCTAGCAACTATAAGTCAAATTTTTTAAGCAAGAAACATTTAAAAAATGTTTTAAATATAAAACGTTTTTTTTAAAAAACATTTTATATTAAAAAATGTTTTATTTCCTCCTTAAACCTAAAAATTTATTGACTTTTAGAAATAAAAATAAATCATACTTTTGCGACGATTCGCTGCGCATTTTAAGCCAGTGTCAACGATCAAATCATTTTAGTGTCAAGTTGTATGTTGGGTGTTACAAATTAAATGCGAAAATATAAACTGATTTCAAATTTATATGTATGAATTTATGTTAAATTGGACGCAGTTGGACTGAGGGCAAAAGAGTTTTGAACTTTATTTAAAAAATTTAGGGACGTTTGAAACCCGTCTGGTATTTATTACTTTTACATGGTTTTAATATGGTTTTAATCTTAATAATAATAATAATTAATTAATAGTAATATATATATTAATCGTATATAATATATAATATTAATAGTAAATAATAGTATTAATAATTAATAAAAATGGTTTTAATCTTCATACGAGTTCTTAAATAAAAGTTTATGCAACTAATTATCTCCAAAGGTATCAAATGAAAGCAGTATTCTGAGTAATTACGTTTTAAAAAGTAAAATTGTTTTCATACTATTCATGTACACTTAGTTTGTCTCTACCCTGGTTACTTTAAAGTGACGAATTGTGTTAGTTCAGAGCCTTAGAAAGAAAAATGCTGTGCATAAATTTTTGGAGTTTTAAGCAATGGAAATAAAGTATGTTAAGTACGTTTAAAAAATCTAGTTTTTTGTATTTTAAAACATTTCTAACCAATGCCTAATTGCTACAACAAGTTGCATCAAAAGCGTAATAAATGTTTTTATGCACTTTTATGAAACTAACAAAATTATATCGCTTTAATTGAAGTTTTATCTAATCCAGTTGTTTGGGATTGTTAAAATATAATCCTAGATTAAACTTTTGAATATGAGATAGATAATTAATTATAATTACGATATGCGTGATTATATATTAGGGGTTGGAATTTTTAAAATGTTTTTTCTAAAATCGTTTGCCCTTAAACCGGTAGAGAAATAATAAAAAAATGTATTTTAAAAATAATTTTAGTCAAAACTGGTTCAAAAACTCTTCGCGCAAACTCGTTAATTTGAAATGCCAAAATAATTCAAAAATGCGTTGTTAGGACAGATTAAAAAGTTTTGTTTTTTAAAGTAATCTTATTTATAAACTAAAATATTTGTTAAAAAAAAAACAAAGTAAAAAATTTACATTAGAAAATAATTTACGAACAGTGCCGTAGCTAGATAGTCAAATGCTCCTCCCCCAACCTTAAAAAGAAATCTTAAAAACCTTCCACTGGTCTATTACTAAAACAAAACTCTCTAAATTTGAAAAAAGACCCCAAAAATTTGCAGGCCCTGCGCCACAAATAGGGAAGCCAGCGAATTTTTTTTCTTATTTTTTTCTTTGTTAATTTACCTCCCTAAGGCCGAGAACTACAGTCAAGGAGGCTACTATAATTGTGGTTACAACCCTCTCCCTACTCTATAACTCCAAAAAACGAACCTTGACGAACAAGGCCGATGTACGATGAAACAAGTTGCCTAGTGTAGCTACCCTCCCTGCTCACAAACTACGCATAAAAATCAATGTATTTTGCCGTGAATATATTGCTTGTAGAACTCTAAGTTTTCAGTTATTAGCCTTTGAAAATTGCGCCACGGAAGTAAATATAGACCAACACTAAATTATTTTATTACAAAAAAACACACAAAGCAGATCAAAGTTTATCACAGCGTCTCAGAAATTTGGCCTCTAAGTTGAGGACGTTTCTTTGAAGAAATATCTTAATTTTTTCAAACAACCTTTCCCACACTTCATTGGTGCAATTGATTTCTAATGGACAATCATGCCAAAAATCACATTGTCTTTTCAACAAACTTTAAGTTTGTGAAATTAATCAAACTTTATGTTCATAAAATGCTAAGGAATCAGTTGGAGAACATGGAGTCGACAAGGATGATTCACAAAACTTTTGCCAAACGTTTAATTATTCTATTTTTTAGAACCTGCATTTACTGCAGTGATGTCACATATTACAACGGAAATTTTACTTTATAAATTAAATTCTAAAATAACTTTATGTAAAATGTTATAAGTAGAGACAGAATTGCCTTTTTCTAATATTTTTAAAGATATAATCAAAGATATAGACTTGCTCGAAATGCAAGTGATAAAGTAATGCTGTTTGCCCTATCAAAATGTAAGCACCAAACTTCTTCAGAAGATTTGATATAAAACTGAATTAAGCTTATTTATGCGCGAGTGTTGCATATGCTTTTTGGACCGTGTATCGGCAAATCGAAGCTTCACCAACTGCGTTAAGTACAGTTTCTGCAATCTTTGCCGTACAACTTATTGGATACCCCTCATTTTTTGCTATCTTTGCTACCATGTTTCCGGTGATTTTTGCACGTTTAAATGGGATGGTGTTACAAAAAAAATTTCAGTTATATAAAAAATAATAAAAAAATAAGCAGTTGATGGTACTACAGATACAAAAATAAAAATTTTGAATAGCATTTAAAATATTTTTTTAAATTTTCATCACTTGTTATCTTCTGAACTCTCATTACTTGTCTGTTTTATTAAACAATAAAAAATTTATTTCAATAGGCTCTGTCATAATACTGCATTGACCTTTGCAACTATTGGAGGATTTTTGAAGTTCTTAAATGAGTTTTTTTACCAGATTTTTAAGTTTAGCATTTTTGGGCAATAAGTCAAATAATTTGTCTCGTTTATTAATAATAATTATCTTCTTATTTTTACTTTTGTGTTGATTTAATGGCAAATTTGCAATTTTGAATTGTAGACTTTACTTTCCTTTGCAGAGACTTTTCTGGAAAACAAGGTATCGTCACATGGTATCGTCAATTGAAGTTTGTCAAGTATTCCATACTTGACAAACTTCAATTGAGAATTCTTTTATAACATAACTTGATCTAGGAATATTACTCAATTCTAAGTGAAAATGGTATCTTCTTAATTTCTGATTTGTCTGACAGCTTTGAAAAATCCACCAGTGGCTTCTCAATCAAATTTTTGTATATACTATCCTTTTGTATATACTTCTCTTGAATTTGAAATATTGGAAAAGTGATCAATTTCTCTAATTAAATTATTCTCTTATATTTTATACATCTAAGCAATATGAGTTATTTAAGCAAATTTTTAAGGCTTTTACTTATGTATATTTGTGAGTTTAGGTTATTACTCCATCAACAGTTAAAGGGCCATGACTTGAAAATAAAGTTTGCACTCCTATTAAATATCACCGGAATTATAAAATATATTTGTTTTCGGAGATTTTATGCCACTCATAAAAAACAAGCATAACTCTGTTAAATATGAACTAAGATAAACATGGATTAAATAAATTAGATAAAAAAATTTTTTTAGTTTCTTAAATTTCCTAAAAAAATAGTTTCTTCATTTTGTACTTTGGGATGATTTTTAATAATATCAATAAAGTAGGCTATAAAGTTGTTTGACAATAATTGTTATGGGCAACGGGAGTTTATATAAGTAAACGTCAATAAAGTTTCTAATTAAATTTTTCATTCTTAAAAAACTCAAAAGCTTATCAGAAATAAATAATCTGTTGAGTGAGGAAGAAGTAAGTTTTATCAGCGAAGTCACAAAATGTTTGACAGTTGTTGAGACTTCAATATGTAATGAGGGTAATCCTATAGGAGTTCCTCACGCTATTGTTTTAAAAAGTTTTTTACATTATGCACAAAAATAAAAACTATTTTTAAAGTTGGGGGAAATGATGAAATTTAAAAAATATTAATAACTTGTTTTTTTTGTAGATTTTGTAGTTTACAATTTAAACTTGTAACTTGATTAATATAATGAAACATATTGTTTATCTCCTTTAATGTAGAACCTACATTTATCTAAAATTAAGTTTAGTAAAGCTTTTTTCATAATAAAACACGCATATATTTGTATTATATATACATTTATATATAAAAATATGTTCATTGTTATGGTTACATAAACTAAAAATATGTTTATTGTTATGGTTACATAAACTAATATTAAACAATATTATTAAAAAAACACTCCACAATATACACACAACGTTAATTTTAAATTAAACAACTGTAACTACATTGTAAAAACTGAAATCAAAATAGATAAATAATAAATAACTGAGATAATATTTGCGTCATTTGTTAAATAAAACATTTTAAAATAATTTAAACTTTGTAAAAATTGTGTTGAAAAGAATATTATAGAGGGGTTCCTTTTACTTTAAATTTTACAATAAAAAGATGAGGCGTTTCTCACGAATCACCTCATCTTTTTGTTGTAAAATTTACAATGTATAGAAACTAGCATTGTATTTTGAATGTAAATGCTATTGATGCCATTTCATTGGTGGCTTTTGTTGTCCAACATTGATGCCAAAGATCTTAGACCTTTTTCATGTAAGCGATAAAGACCTTACAGATCAAAGATGCTAACATGAAATTTGCCAAACAATAACCATTAGCTTTAAATTTATTGTTTTTTTATTATTGATAATTGAAAATCGGAATTGCGATTTTCAATTATCAATAATAAAAAAACAATTTTCAACCATAGCGATGTGTCAATCGCTATGGTTGAAAATTGCTTATCATATCTTCCGGTTAAATGCTCAGCAGAAAAGCCAGACAAAATCTTGATCATTTTTGTAATTTGCATCTAAAAGTTATATGCATCAATTTGATTTGAGGTGAAATTTGTCTCTGAAGCCAGCATGACAAACTTCACACTTTGACATTAGAAGCATATATAGTTTTTGTAAACTTAAGGTTCCTTAAGTTTTGATGTTTTAGTACTTGTCCATGAAATGTTTGCATAGCTAATGAAGCTATGAGTTAGCCCAAAGTAGATTTTGTGTATTAATGTAAGAGCAAACTCGATACATCAAACCTATGGTTTTGGTTATTTTTGACTGGATGTATTTTATATGAGGTAGCCAAAAGTTTTCATGAACTATAATTTATAAATTGATAAATCAAGAAATACTCCTAAAGTAAATTTTTTTAAAACCATTAGTTATTTGATTTATTATTTCATTGATTGCGTGTCAGTCGAAATATTTTTTTGAAAATTAAACTGATTTGGGTAAAAAAAAAAAAAGTTATCATAGATTTTATTAAAAAGATTTTATTATAAAACACACTTTTTGAAAATACATAAAGTATTGATATAGGTCTGTAGTTCGAATGTCAGAATGGTCATAATGACCATTCTGACATTCGAACTACAGACCATGTAATGACTCATTACATTTGTATAATTGTATAAATGTATAATACTTTTGCTAATTTAAGTGCATCCCAGAATATAATGAGAGTTTAAGTGAATGAATCAAAGTTCTATTCCAAAGACTGTGTTTGTTTGTAACAACTATATTACTTGATATCTCGTCAAATACTGGCGCCTTTTTTTTAAAAGGGAAAAAAACTTCGTTTAATTATTTATAGCTTAATTCACAGTCATGCACGGTAGCGTTAATTGCATATTTTAGGTAGTTTTTAAATGATTCAGATCGATTTGTTCATCCAAAGATTAGCAACTGCTATTTTCTTAGCTTTTGTAATCTCTTGAGGACAGGTTTCAATAAAATACTCCGAAAATGTACTTAAAAAAGCATTGTAAGCTTCTTTAGTACTTTGACATTTATATACGTTCGTCTATGTTTCCTTCTTTAGTACTTTGACAATTATATACGTTCGTCTATGTTTCCTTCTTTAGTACTTTGACAATTATATACATTCGTCTATGTTTTTCTTCTTTAGTACTTTGACAATTATATACGTTCGTCGTTTCTTGCTTTAGTACTTTGACAATTATATACGTTCGTCGTTTCTTGCTTTAGTACTTTGACAATTATATACGTTCGTCGTTTCTTGCTTTAGTTTACTGCTTATTTTATTTGTGTTATTCGTTTTTAGATTAGGTTTTTTCAAATGTGCAATTTTTGGTTGACAGGTGTAGATTTAAAGTTTTTTATTTGTATGAATATCGGAAAGTGATTGCTAATATCTGTCATAAATATCCCAGTTTCAAATGTTAATTCTAAATAATTGTTATTGAATATATTGCCAATTGCTTTTGCCGAGGTTTTTTTCTTTTGTGTTGGATTATTAATAGCCGATAAAACTATAAATTTAAAAAGCATATCCAAAAAGATTTTACTTTTCGAAATTTTATGTTACATTGTGCATCAAGATTTATGTCACCAGTAACAATCAACGTTTTGTTTTATTTATTTATTTTTGTAATCGTAAATGTTTCGGTATTTTTTATTAATTATTTCAATAAAAAGTCTTTCGTAATTATCACTTGAAAAACATACTTTTCTAAGACATAAATACTTAATTCTTCACTTTTTTTTCCACTTCCACGTGGTTGCCTAATTAGTTTATAAAATGGTAAGATATAATTAGAATTTAATTCAAGAGAACTTTCCGTATCACGCCAAGTCTCTGAAAGAGATATAAAGTCGAATGTGTAGTTTGACGTCTTATCTTTTTTGTAGTATCCAAATGGGTAAATTACTTAAAAATTCTTTAAGTTTCTTAAAATTTTGCTACATGCTTCTAATTTTTATGTTCTAAACAGAAAAAGAACAAATATCGTTTATTACTTTAAAATCAAGGGTCAATATAATAAACCACAATACCAAAAAAAAACAATATATGGTGTGTCATTTGAGTTTTGTGAAGAATATATGTTTATTTATGAAGCAGGGCAGGTTTCAAAATAATATGCGCAATGGTCAATTTCTAAAAAAAAGTTATCTATATCTAAGTCATCGGGTCTCTAAAGTTGTCCTCAAAAAGGTCTAAATTTAAATTTGAAATGAAAATAAAATGAAATAAATGAAAATTTATTTTTGTTTAATACAAGTTTTATTATTGTTTATACAGAATTTTATGATTTTTATAAAGTCTCTTTTTGAACATCTTTAAATTTTGCTCATTTAGTTTGTTTTAAATAAAATTAAAAAAACGTGCTTTATTTGGACGTGATTTTAGCTCGAAATAGTTAGAACTTTTCCAAAGTATTTAAACCCATAAACTTCCTAAAAACCATGTCATTTTTACTCAAAGTTACAACATTTTCCACTTAAAAAGTAAAAGTAAACAAAATTATATGCCGGTAGCTCTTTTTCTTCTAATTTCTCCTTGAAGGATATTTTATTGTTTAATAATCTTTGCAATAGTTAAAATAAGTCCTGCACCGAGCAAAGTCTTCACTTAAAAATAGCTTTCAACATAAGATTTTGAGAGATCTGAAAATTAAAGCTAAAATTAGGGTTCCATAAAATACGGTAATTATATTATATTGAATTATATAACATAAAATTTTGATAAGCATATTACATTTTAAATAAATTTTAAGAGATTGCTTCCAGTCCACAGTGAAATCTTTTGTATTTTTCTTTAAAAAATCTATTTGCTTATCTTGCAGACCCGTTATTTTACGGAAATATCTTGATTGTTTCAACTAATACCCGACTGACAGCAATTTCTTAAAATGTACCTTAACTACATTGAGTAAAACTAAAATCTTTGTTTATGAAAACTTTTACTGCTCTTTCTATCGTTATTTTTTTATCCTCGTAATCACTTTTGTGAATTAAAGTTTTTTTAAAATTTTAAAACTTTTACATTGTGTTTCTGACATAGACAACTTTTCTACACCCAGATAAAACAAGTTGAAAAAAATATTGCTGCACTTTATTTTTTAAATTTAACTTGCCAAATTAAAAAATGTTTTTTTTAGGTATGGTCACGTGGCAAGAGAAGACAAATGGCACAAGACAACCCAAGGATGCACAATTCAGAAATATCAAAGCGGTTAGGAGCAGAATGGAAATGTCTGACACAGCAAGAAAAGCAACCGTTTATCGGTTAGTAAAAAATTAGGATTTGAAATTTAAAGTTATTTATAACTATCATTTTGAAAATTTTTACATGCGGAATTAATGAAATAAAAATAAAAAAGCATAATATGTTAATATAGATGAAGCAAAACGCCTTCGTGCTGTTCACATTCAGGAGCACCCTGATTACAAGTATAAGCCAAAAAGAAGAAAACAAAAGACTACTAAAAAAGATATATATACGCCTTACCCAAGTATTGGACAAGGAATGGTTCCCAGTATTGATTCTAAATATGGTTCGATTGGTTATCAACCAACTCTAAGCTACGGAATGAGCTCAGATATGTATAACAAATTGAACGGAGGTTACGGTTACCAGACAACGATTAGCACTGGTTACCCTTTAATGTATTCTAATTACAATGTTGGACCAAGTATGGTAGGTTCTCACTCTCAATCTTCTCCTACTGGGGCACATCAATCATACCCATCTTCTACAATAACTTCACAAATCGGTACACCTGTCATAACAGATTCCACATACCGTGTTTCGACGTCAGACTATATTAATAGCAAAAATTATTTTTCAAACATGAACAGTCCTTATAGTCCGGTAGATTCAGCTGCTACCTCAACTCATTCTCAAAATCGATATCCTACTACAGACGAAAACAGAAATATTGTAAATCATGCACATTCTGTTGGAAACGGAATGGTATCGAAGTTAATACAAGAACACGATGTTCAGACTAATTTTCCAGATAACGCTGTAAATAGAAACTGGTCATTAAATTTTTCTTCTGTTTAGTTTTCACATATTTATGAGTTACTATAGATACTGTTCAAACTTAAGTTGCCATGTTGGATTTTTAACTGAGATCTATTTTAGTTAGACTAGATATTTTGCTACTCGATTTAAAACTTACGAGATTATGTTATAATCTTATAATCTACGTTTGCAAGAAATCAAATGTACGGTATACTTCCTATGGAGTTTTTTTATTTGTGTTTTTTATTAATTCTCTTTCTCAAGCTTATTTTTTATTTTTGTAAATATTTATGCTAACAAAGAACTTTAAGAAAGTTTTTTTGCAACGATAAACTTTTTTTTTTTTCTAAAAAAATCTGTCAAGATTTTCTAATAACATAGTTAAAACAAATAAAAAATTATTTTCATATCAAAATGTCCAAATTAATCTTAATCTAAATATTGTTAACCAGTATTTTATAGTTTCTTGTTTTTTGAGTATTTATGCATCAAATGTATATAGTTTAGCACATTTTATGAAAATATGCAGTCTAGAATCTATTTAATATAAATATATGTGCTCAGAAATAAACTTAAAGTTTTATTAACTGCGATGAGAAACAAAAATTATATTTTATTATAAACTGAATTGCTTTTTTCCGTAAAGGGTCTTTAACTTTGGAAGTGATTTTGACCCTAATTTTTTTTTTTTTAACAATCAATATTTGATGTGTAATCAGTGCTGCTGGTTTTAAGAAGTTCTATATATAGTTACTTTTTAAACGAGTTGGTTTGGTGCTATGGGAAAAAATATTTTGTTACTAGAACTTATAGTTAAAGAAGTTAAGATCATTTCTAGAGGGATTTATTTTGGAACTTATTTCAAGAATTTTCAAACGTTTTATGTTTGCATATGCAGACTAGTATGCATTTAAGTTTTACTTTATTACATTTGCATGACAAGCTAAGCAGTTAGATTTTATATTTAAATGAAAAACAACTTTTGCTAACTAGCAAAGTTTTCCAATAAGAAACCCTTTTTTTGTTCTCTGTCGTCTATTTGTGGTTCTCTAGAATCTCTTCTGGCGATTGCGATTGGTGTACCAATGCCTATATACTGGCCTAATAAAGATTCCTTTTTAAATGTAAAGCAAACGCATAATTAGATAAGGGTATTCCCTCAAAACTTTTATACGTCAGAAAAAGAAAAAGAAAAAAATCAACCATGTCAATATTAAAATCATCATTAAAAGAAATATCATTGTCATACAACGAAAAAACCGGCTTACGAGGTATCTTTGTTTGTATAGCTGTCTATATTTATCTTTAATTCACCTGAGTTTGGGAGGTACTGTGAAGGTTTGCATGCTATTTTATTCAGATTCAGAAGACGTATTGCTTTTTCAACTTAGAATGAAATCCAAATTTCTCGCTTTCACAATTCAGTGGCGATTTGAAAGCAGCACAACAACAACATTTATATCACATGTCGTTTTTATAAAAACTGATAATGTGGTCACAGCGCGGAAAATGTACCAACAATTAATTATCTGCTTTGGTAGGATAAAATTTACGATAATACTTAGTGATAATAATACTTATAATAAATAGGATAATACCAAGTGGTTTCTAAAAATCTGGACTAACTTTAACTGGCTTTTTTCCAACAAACTACACCTTTTCTTTTTCGTTCTTATGTCCATTTTATAGCTTTGTTATTCTCTATAAGTTATATTACTTGTTTTTAGATAATAAAAATTAAGAAAATAATGATGACCAAGCAAGAGGAGATAAGAAAACGGATTTACGAGTTTTATTTAAATAATAAATTGCAAGGTAAAAAGTTCACAGTAGATCACTTCAATGCCAAACAAATTCCAAGAAGCACTATTTATGATATAATCAAACGTGCTGAGAATGATTCTGGACACAAAAGAGTGCAAGGAAGTGGTAGTTTGGCCACAATCATAACCCCGAGGGTGATCAAGCGTCTAAGAACCATATTTGACCAGTGTGACAGAGTTTCGATGTGACAAGTCAGTTGAAAATTTGGATGCAGTCATTCACATATTATTAAAACTCTTGCCAAGTATACTAACATCAAAACTTATACGAAACAGGGTATACCTAATTGACAAGAAAAAATGAGCAAATCAAGACCGGCATTGATCGACTTTAACGCAATTTTCAAGGAAAATTGGTCACTCTTGACAACGAGTCTTACTTCACGCTATTGCACTCAACAATTAACGGATACACTAGCAGCAGAGACACGACTCCACCAAGCATTAAATATCACAAGGAGCGTAAGTTCGAATCCAAGCTGCTCGTCTGGCTTCTAACAAAAGTATTTCTAAGTCATTTTTCGTTCTTAGCGGTCTTGCAGTCATTAAGGCCATCTACGAAATGGATTGTATTAAGGAAAGATTAGTGATGTTTATCAATGCTCATTATGCCGATGGTAATTATGTAGGATCTGGCCACATCACATTATGCCAAAACCGTGACCAACTGCTATGAGACTCATAACATCAATTTTGTCAAAAAAGCATCCAACAGCCGTACCGGAGTGTCGCCCAATCGAAGACTTTAGGGCTATATTGAAAAGCAAAGTGTATGAGGGTAACTGGTAAGCAAAAGACGTTAAGCAACTACAAACCAGATTGACCTTAACCTTATATTTTCACTTTTTGGGTCAACTCGTTTTAGAGTTGGCAGAATGCAAAGAAACAGACTGGTTGACAAACTTAATTAATACAAATAAATAAAAACTCTTTTTAATGATATTTTTATTTAATCTCTACCTTAAAAACTATGAGAGTAATTGCCTTTGAAAGTAAGTCCGGATGTTTAGTAATTACCATTAATTACTCCTATGATTGCAATTTTCAAACATCAATCCAAAAATACTTATTCTGCTATTTCTGGTACTTTGGATGAGATAAAGTTGAGTTTTTTTTAATCTGGTTATTTATTTGTTATTTTTAATGATAAAATCATCATTGATCTTGAAGTAAAAAACATAGAAATTAAAATGTTTTTAAAATTTAATTACAATTATAGTCATTTATTTCAAAAATAACAATTACAGTTATAATATAATATAAAGTTAATAGTTAATGTTAGAAACTTTAGAATTTTATAAAACTTTTTTGAGTATCTTTAAGTTTTTTCAAGCATATTTTTATAATTTTCATCAGTTATTTCATTTTAATAAGATTGTTTTTTTAGAATATTTTATATATAATTTTCGTTTATTTTTTGAGGACTTAAGTGAGCTTTAAGACACCCAGAAAGTTAAAAGTATTAATTATTTCTTTTTTCTGGAATTGCAATTTCATGTGGTTTGCAATATGGAACGAGTCATTTGCAATCAACGCAAACTTTTAAAAGGTTTTTAGATAATTTAAAGGAGTTTTAATTGATCTCTTGTCTAAAGAATGTGGGATTATCGGCTGTTGATATTTATGTCTCACCGCATTTATAGCAAGTTTATGTCAGACAGATCATTTTAAAGTTGCGTTTAAGTGCATCCCAATAATAACTTTTAATGGTTTTTTTTACAAACTTTGTATACTGATATCTAAAATTAAAAAAAGTGTTTTGTCTAAAATATTGCAAACTTTTTGAAATAGAAGTTTAGTTCACTTTCTTCTCAGCTTTTACCTTCATTTTCATTAATTCTATCTACTCTAATTATTCCGTCTCGATCTTCCGTCTCCCTTATAAATTCTGAGTTTTCTTGTTTGCTGCTTACCTTTGAATTCTTATCTTTTATGTTGATTGTTCATGAAAATTTAATTTTTAATTGTTCAATATCTTTTTCTACTTTTTTAACTTATCATTAAGTATTTTCAAGTTTCGTTTAAAATATCAATAGAAACTTTTTCCTGTTGTTTTAGCATCAACTCAAATTATTTTTTGTAGTTCTCAAACAGTCTTTTTATTTCTAGTAATGTAGCAACCATTTTATATAAAAATTGGTTTCTTTTTTCGAGAAAAATAAATATAAAGAATTTACCTTAAAAAAAAATTCAGTTCGCAATAAAGATCCGGTTCATTTTTGAAAATGACTATGAATTAAATTGAGACGATTGTTACTTGCTAAATGTTTTACAAATAATAGAAGATTCTTAGATCTCTTTATCCGTCTGTACAACTTAATGCATTTAGAAACAAGTTTAAAAAAAGGATTTAATTTTTTTTTTAATTGTAAACTAATAAAAGATCTGTTTTTCATATTTATACCGACAAAATTTAAGTTACAATTGTCAACTATATTTACACTGTCATATATTGTGCATAGTTATTTTAATGTTTATTAAACTAAATTTATTTATTATTTAAATTAGACTTAAGTTAGCATAATTATAATTTAGCATTTTATTTTATTTTTAAATAATTTTAAAAAAGGTAATGAAAAGAAATTCTATTTAACAATATCTAAGCTTAGAAAAATTATATATGACAGCTTATAGAGAGTGGATACGAGAGCTTATTGTAAGTAGATACGAAAACTTATGGAAATAAAATATGAGAACTTATGGAGAATAGACGTGACTTGATTGAAAACATATAAATGAGTTAACTTAAATACAAAAACTTTTGTTTGATTTCTTTTTATTTTACTTGTTAAACTTTTTGCTTATAATAATATTTAAAGGAGAAATAAGAAATTTGTTCTCGCCAAGTTAAACATTTTTAGCAGAGTCTATTTTTATCTAGTTTGGTTAATAAGAACTTGAGGAATATTAAAAGTTATTTAGTTATAGAATTAGAAAAGCGTGGTCTTAGAATAAAAATGATAGTTCATTTGGAATCAATAAAAATTGAGAGATAAATATCAAGAACAGTTGTTAATTTTATAGACATTTGTAACTGGCAATTTTTAAATGTTTCGTAAAAATTTCTTTACGGAGGTTTTAAGGGAATTGACTGCTGAAAAAAAAAAATCAATTTTTCAACAGTTGCATAGTTTAAAATTTTGTAGAATCCAAGAATGTATATATCTTCTTACAAAACAAAATTAAAAAAAAATAAAAAAAATAATTTATTTCAGCAGGGTGGTTTTGCTACCCCTGGCAATACTCATTGCAATGTCAAAATCTGAAATTTGTTACTAAATTTTAAAAGATTTTAGCACTCAAACCAATAACTGTTTCTTTTTTATTAGTTTTTATTTATTTAACTTTTTACTAACATAAATAAAGTGTATGCTATCAACAAGGGTTCTGCAGATAAAAGAAATCAATCTAAAAGCAAAAAACTTAAATCTTATAGATTACTTGCAAATAAAGTTTACTTATCTTTTAATATTTATATTCTGCTTATATCAAGTTAAAATGATACATCTCTAACAAATACTTCAAGCAAACCAGCATGTGTTCAAAGGTCATTTCTTCCTACTACTACTACTAAGGTAGTAATTCTCGATATCTTGAATGTTAAATTATAATTAATACTAACGTTCCTGAGTAATAAAAAACAAAGCATGAAATCATTTGAGATTAATATTAGAATGTGTGTAGCTCTTAGACATTTAGAAAAGGTCATGCTGCAATGAAACTTTTGTAACATAATAAACACTCCACCACAAATGCAAAAAAAAAGCAAACATAGAAATTGCATTTGTCTAATACCTTAAATGATTTTAAACTTTTGAAAGAAACTGTGTTTTTTTTTTATCAACCAATTCATGGTGTAAATATCAAAGGGACAAAACTAATCAAGTTTTAATCTATAAAAACAGCATAAACATTCAAGAAGCTGTTTGTAAAATTATTAAGCCTATTTTTTTACACAAAGATTATGGTGCCAACAAGTATTAGATATCTTGATGGGAAAACATCGAATACAAATGAGTTACTCAATAATGTGATTCAGACAAAATGCACCAAAAGTGTGTACGTGTGTAACTCCACACAATTAGTGTTGCATCTGCTTTCATACAGTTTAATAAAGGTGAAACTGGTATGATAGATGTTCTTCACAGTTTAGAAATTGTTCCTAGACATTCTACCAAGAACCGTTTCCAAAATACTGGTTTTTTGCGTGTAAAAGTCATAGATTCAAAATCATGTGAAAAATTTAAAAAATAAAGAAAACTACTAATTTTTAGTCTACTGCATTTTCAACCTACTGCATTTTAAACCTACTGAATTTTAAACCTACTGCATTTTAAACCTACTGAATTTCCGACAAACTGTTTTTATGATCGACTTTATAACTACGTCTTTTCCGGTATGTATTTTATATATTTTTTGTTGATTTGATCACTAGGTCTAAAAACTATATAAAAAAGAGAAAAGTTTCTTACAATATTTTAAAAACCTGAAGCAAAAAAAAACTATAACAACTAAAGCTCTATCTATTTATTGATCATAGGCTGATATGAAATAGGCTCCTTATTGTAATCAACAAGGAGCCTATTCTTAAAACAAAAATTTGTCTATTCTTGATTTATTGTTAATGGTTTTTAAAAAAATATCCTTAAAAACGCAAAAAAAAACGTTAAAACCACAGACTAGTAGGTTAAAATGAATATCGCTTATAATCGAGTAATCTACCCTTCATCTTCTAGGATTAACTCTTACTTCCGATCTTTCTTGGAAACCATCTATCAAATCCATTGGAAAATTAGCCTCACTTTCTTACTCCGGATTCTATTCTTTATTTCTATAAATTTCAAATTTTGTATGAAATACTGTTGCCATACCTGGGGTGGATCTTCCAATGATGCCCTTCCTCTTTTAGACAAGGTGCAAAAATGCGTTCTAAACATAGTTGGACATGCTCTTGCAGCCAACCTCCAATCATTATCACATTGTCGTAATGTTGCTTTTCTTTCTCTTTTCTACAAATACTATTTTGGGCACTGCTCTTAAGAGCGAGAGTCTCTTGTGCCATCTACTAAAATTCATTCTCGCGTTACTCGTCAATCAATTAAGTTTCATCCTTTTTTTGTGACTATTCCTAAGTGCTCCAAAAACTCTTAATTGTCTAGTTTTTTTCCTTGAACATAAGTTATTTGAAATTCGCTTCCTTCATCTTGCATTCCTGATTCATATAATTTGCAATCTTTTAAGTTGTCTGTCAATCGTTATCTTGCTCTCCTAACTTCGTCTTTTCTCTTCTAGTAACTTCCAACTCTAATAGTGTTTACTTGCAGTCTTGTTGGAAGCAAAGATATTGAAAAAAAAAAAAAAAATTGGTTGAAATTTAAATTATATATATATATCGTTTATAATCAGTTAAAAATCGGCTGAGAAAAAAAGCCGTCAAAATTGAAAACGTCATAAGTCGGTCAAAAATAAAAAGGACTATAATCAGTTGAAAATAATTTAGGCCTCAGTGGGACATATAAAAATTATTTTCACTTTTTAGTAGATGTTTTATTTTTTGTAGATCAAGTTAGTAGGTCCAGGTTTTGTAGGTCGAACTATGTAACACCTTTTTTTTTTTTTTTTTTTTTGTTATGAGTAGTAAAAAATGCCGACGATTTTTTTAATTTTTTTTATCAGTATTAAATTTAATCATTCAAGCATAGTAATGTTGATTACTAAAGAACCAAATATAATGAACATTTGCAATAATAATAAGTTCTCAGTTTAAACTTCTTATTAATGAGGTCAAAAATTTACTACATCTGTGACGTTTTTTTTCACCTGCTTTAGAATTAACTAAGATATTTCTTGGATGGTGAAAGTTTGAGGCAAAAATTTGGTAAATTTTCATTCATTTGAAGCCATAGCCCCCGGCGCTGTGGAAGCTATAAGGGCTATGACTCGCAGTTTTAAAGCAAAAAATTTGTAAAAAGTTGTGTATAAAAAACGTGTTTAATAGGCTATAATAAAGTATTTTAAAAAAACAAAAAACTTTGGACCCCGCAGATTTTTATTTCCAAAAAACCCCGAATGATGTACCTTTGGGTGCTGTTAACATTAATCTTAATACTTTGTTTATAGTTGTCAAAAGTTTCTCGTGCATTTCTGAAACTTTAAAAGTTTTTGATAAACTAGAAATGCCTTTACATTTAAAGAGACTTCTGATTTATCAGAAACTTTTGAAGTATCAGAAATGCATGAGAAACTTTTGACACCTATAAAATTAAAAAAACTACAAAAATATTCTCTTAAGGCTGTGATGTATCTATGATGAGTGATTATGATTGAATTTATTCTGTTGTATTGTTGTATGTTGCTTAGAATGTTGTATACAACAATGAATCAAAATTAAAAACTCAGAATAAATTCCATCATAGTCACTTCTTGTAGATGCATCACAGCCTGAAGGGAATAGTTTTGTAATTATGATTTTATTAATTAGGCTTGAGTTGTTCATTTTATTTTTAAAAAATTACAGAGTAGCAAAAAACTTATGATCAATGATAAACATTTTTGTAAAAATATGCATTATTCTAACTCAAAAAATAAATCTAATCTAACTATAATACGGGCATCATAGCGGTGTTCAAGGAATGTATTAATTATATGGGCCTACCATAATGTTAGGCTCGACTGGCGAGAGGGGTTTGGGGCTTTTCTCCCAAACCCCTGCTATGTTTAAAGGTCCTGGACCACTTTTAAAATCAAAATACACAAATGATTATTATTTTTCTATACCTTTTATGAAAAAACTATGCTAGTGAGGGTTAAACGTAAAGAAAAAGGTACCTAAAAAAAAAAAATATGGACCTTGATATGTAATTTAGGGAAATTTTTATATATAAGGCGGCCCTGCATAAATTTCTCCCCCCGAGCTCCTTAATGCCAGTCCTACCCTGCATAGTATAAACGGAGTTAAGTGATTAAGAAGATCAGATCTTTTTTCTTGTGTTCCAATTACTTTTACAGACATACTTCTATACGTTTTATATCAAACATACATATCAAGTTTTCTTTTATAACCATCGTCGAGTATGATATTATGACTTCTTTTTCTTTTTTACTTTCATTCATTTTAACTTCTAACAAAGTAAATATGAAATTTAGTAAAACTGTTTGGAATACTGATAAAAGAGCCGCATCCATATCTGATTATACTTTGCTATAAACCGGATTTCAGAGTATTTCAATTTTCTGTTCTTACCGCACGGCGTTGAATTTTGGGCAAAAATCTATTAGCGCGAAATGTTCGCACGACTATTAAAAGTAAATGTCGTGTAGACTGGAATACTTTTACGTTTGGTTCAGTCTACACAAAAATATGCAGTTAAGTAACTAAGGTTCGTGGCTTAATTGGACAAAAGTTTAATATTTTAATGTGTTAATATGTTGAAATAGGAGCTATATTTTTTGTTCATGGAAGAATATATGTATTTTTACGCATTCTTCGTATTATTTTAATCATAGTAAATAAGTCTACAAAAAGTTGCTCGATAAACCACTATGTTACCTCTTCTATATACACAGTTTTACATTTGAAATTGATACTTGCATTAATATCTTTATTTTTAGCTAGAGAATTTGAAAGTTAATAAATATATCTTGAGTTATCTTATTTTTTCTTGTAAAAATTGACATTTTTGATTTTCAAAAAGTCTTAAAACCAAAAATAATGAATTAACTTTAAAATCTGTAACTAAATATGGACTTGAAATACTAAGGACCATTTGCGGAATTTTTTTATAAATGAAGTAAAAGAAAAGTATGAGTTTATCTCTAATGTTTCTGGCAGCTATTTTTGAAAAATACTTTTTTGATCTTTGATTAAAAACAATCAATTTACCTTGAATGTTAAAATGTATATGTTACACAATTTTTTATTTATTTGTCACTTGACATTTAAAAATTTTTTTTTTAAATTTTGTAGTTAATAAAATATATTTCATAAAAATAATATTTATAAGTAAGTATGAATATATATATAAAACAGTATGAAAAAATGTTTACAAATATCTTAAACTTGCAACGTGTGACTGGCTACACATTAGTGTTGTCCGTGTTTAACCGAGAAATGCATTTAGATCATTTAATAAAATAAGTTTATGTTTATTCTACATTATTGTGTTATTAAGATATTTAAACACACTAAATATTACTTTTTATTTTATTTGGCTGAGGTAACAGGCTTCGTAAGAAAAAAAAAATGCTTGAAATTTTTTGAAGTTTCAAGTTTTATTTTTTTATTATTAGATTTTCATAATTATTTATACTAATTATTATTTTTACTTATATATTTTTGTTATTTTTACTTTTATATTTTTGTCTTTTTGTTTTATTTCGTATTCATGAATATCAAAGTTATGTTCATTAAATTTAAATATTGTGTAGATTTTATTCTGCATTCTTTTTTTGTATACTTGTATTGTAACTTCATTAAATATTTTTATGAAGGATATATTTCTTACTTGGTTACATATTATTAACTTATTATTAAGTTATTATTAAGTTGATAAACAAGTTTATTATTGATTACAACAGTTTTATTATTGAAAGACCTCCAGGAATGTAAAGACTGGTACTAATGAGAATAAAATCTATTAAAAATCACAAAAAAGTATTTAAGGAATTATAATTAGTATATTTAAATAACTATTTGTTACATTATATAAGTAATGAACTGAAGTGTTCACAAATGTTCTATTTTTACAGATTTAAATGTTTTAAATTAATAGTTTTTCATACAAATATTAGTGTATATCTTAAAAAACTGCGTTTCTCTCATTTATATTCATTAATACCCATTTATATTTTGCATGTTCAAAAACAAAAACAATTTGTAGTTTGATTTTCAAAATTGATAAACATCCAAAGCATATCTAATACAAGGTATTAGATATACTTTGTATGAGGTTATAGTAATGATGCAAGGTATCAGATTATTAAAAACCTTGATGTTTGGGTTAAGGTTATCTAAGTAAAGCCATGATCCAAGCAGGGGTGCGGAGTCCCGAAAAGACTCCGGATTTGTATGTCTCAAAAAAGTTACTTTAAATGTTGTGAATTTCAAAATAGGTATCACAGATGTAATGACTTGCAAGGCTGCTCAGTTTTATGGCTTTTTATTAAAAAATTTGTGCTGGCAAACATCAAAGACTATGTATGTATAATATACAAGCAACAAATTTTTTGGTTTCACTTTATTTCCCAAAATCCTTTAGCATTTTGATTATATCTCGATTTCAGAAATTATATTTGTTCAAATTAATTAATATATTTTTTTAGACTTGGATTTTATTTATATCATTTCAAGATATTTTCATATAACCTTCATAAAAAAGATAAGATATTCAAAATATGAAAATAATTTATTTCTATTAGTTTTAATAAATATTACCTGTTATAAAAATATCAATACGATGACACTTTTCTTAATGTTATCCTTTTTATTTATTTTTTAATAAAAGGTGTAGATATATATTGTGCATGTAGTTCTATTGGTAGGTTAAGTTATTATATTGTTAAGTTTTTATATTGGTTTAAAATAAATTATTCTATTGGTTTAAGATTAAGTTAAGGTTAGCTGTTTAATCTACAGCATATCTAAAGCTAGGCTGTTCAACAAGTTATACAAATTACAGTGTGTGTGGATTTACGAAATAAAATTTACAAATAGAATGAAAATAGAGCATCTATGATAAATTTATGGGACAGTAGTAATTTTTTATTTTTGTTTTTTAGGTATTGGCAGATTGTACTTGACGACTTACTTTTCTGCAAAGAAATCAAAAGAACCTTCATCTACAAACTAATTTAAAATTATTTTTATAGCAGCATTTTCTTAGAAGAATTTTCCCTTTATTTTATTTACTAATTAGATAACTTACATTTCATATTTTCTTTAAATTATATTTGGAGAATTTTTTTCAATTATTTTTGTTTAATTTTGGTGTTTTGCAAAGTTTTAAGTTTAAAAGATTATTTAACATATAGATTTTTAGTTTTTAATAATTAATTTTTATTCAGAAGTACAATTATAATTGGATTGCCCAATTTTTGTAATATTTTTTCTGCAAATATCAATTTGATATTATGTTATCAATGTGAAAGTATAATCTCAAGATAAAATTAAAAAAATGATAGGATGAGGTAGATAAACATACGCTTTGTTTTCTTATAAATAAAATTCAAGTTTAGCGCAAAATGTCTGTACCAATAGAAACCACTCGCAAAAGCTTTTGATAATGATTGATGTCTATTAAAATTTTTAATCTTATTTTTACATGGTTTCCACTTACCATGACTGTAAGTGTGAAAACTCGCGCAAACTGACAATCGGGAGATTTTTAAACAAAAATTAACGCCGTGACCGCTCTTTTATTCAATTTCTGCGCAAATTTACTTACTTAAGTGCCTACAGAATGTTGTTAGGTACTGATCAACATTCTATTATTGTAATAGTTTTAAATTATTTTTTATTATTGATAGCAAAAACTCAAGTCTAAAAATAATGTACAAAGCATCACTTATAAGAGAAATTCATTTTGAATTGCCGGCAAAGGTAACTCATTTTTTGCGACTAGGATTTAGTGTTTTGAGGAGGAATGGGTATCGCACCCCCCCTATTTTCGGTTCTGGAAACAGTATATGATAAGAGGAAGGAAGCAGGAGGGGGTTAACCTAATTTAATGCTAACGTATTTTTATATTCAATATATAAAATTTTATTTCAATTTTTTTCTGTAATACAGTGTATCATTCTCTGGAAAAGATCGCGGGAGTTGTATTTATCCAACTGACTTTGTACAAATGCTCATTTTAATAAGCTTCATGTCCTGAAATATAAAATTATAAATAAAAATCAAAAATTTTTTTGGGGGGGGTTCATTATGTCAGAAATTTTTCCCTAAATTTAGACAAAAAAAAGCTTACAATGCTTCAAAACTAAAAAACATCAATCTTTCTTGTTTATCTCGGGACATTTATCCACTTAAAAGGTATACAATTGTAAAACATTAAGACTTGATACATTTATACTTTTTGAAATGCCTTTTTCATGAACTTTGCATTTTTTTGATCTAAAACCACTAGTGAATCCAAATCCGGATTTCGGAATTCCGTCATATTTTGAATTTTTAAAAATCCGGAATTCAAAAACGCAAATTCCGGATTTTTCGAATTTAGAATTTCGATTATTTAATTCTTATTTTATTTTTTAAGTTATTTAGAACTGTTTTTATAAAAATTTCAAAAAAAACTTTTGTTTTGATTTTATATTATGTATTTCTTCCGTTCTAAAAATTTTAATTTTTATTACTAAAACCGTTTTTCAACAACAAAGTTGTCATCCTCAGTAGTATAATACAACAGTTTTTAGTAATAAAAATTAAAATTTTTAAAACGGAATAAATACATAATATAAAAACAAAACAAAAGTTTTTTTTTGAAATTTTTTGAATTTAGAATTTAGAAGAACTTTTACTATAGATGGGAGCATTGTGTACTTTCATTGTTATAAATTCAAAAAATTTTAATTTTAGTAGGCTTAGGCTACTGCAAATGCATTAAAATTTTTTTTTTAAATGAAATATTAACATTAAGAAATTAAATTGTATGCAGAGCAGACAAAGTAAGTCATTATATTAATTTTATGTTTCAAAAATTTTGTAGACTTACATTGTTATTGTTTTAAATCCCAACCCAAGTATGGTAGATAAATCTGAAGAAACTTTTATGGACATTTCAAAAGAAAGCTCATCAAATTCAGTGTGGAAATATTTTCTACGAGGGAAAACAAATCAGGTGGCGAAATCCATGCAATGCAAGCAAGTTTTAAAGATATTGGGTGGATGTACAACTCCCATGCACACACATCTTCGTTCTAAACACAACACAGTTTTGAACAAGCGAAAGTTTGATGAAAATACAACAGCTTCTACATCTGACAGTAACGATAGTGTTGTGAGCACAACCAGAAAAACGAACACGATCATTGATTTTTTCAAGTCAAAAAAAGATGAAACTTTTCCTGCCGTAGTAGCTAGAATGATTGCTTCTGATGGTTTACCGTTTCGTGTTTTTTGTACGTCAAACGATTTAAGAAAATGTTTAACAATGCGTGGATTCGGTGATATTCCAAAATCACCCACCAGCATACAGAAAGTCGTGATGGATTATACTAAAAAAATTAAACAATTGCAAATTGCTGAAATTAATCAATTAAAAAAGAATTTATGCTTTAGTCTAACATTGGACGAGTGGACGTCCTCTCGAAATAGACGTTATATGAATGTTAACGTTCATGGGTCAAAAAATATCTGGAATTTGGGTCTTTCTCGAGTTAATGGTCGATTTGCGGCTGAAAATTGTGTAAAATTGTTAGAGGACAAATTAGAATCATTTCAGTTAAATATAAGGAACAATATTTCGTGTATTGTAACTGATGGTGCTTCTATGATGCAAAAAGTGGGTAGATTATTACCATGAGAACAAATTTTGTGTTTTGCTCATGCAATTCAAATTGCAATTGTAAATGTGATCTACAAACAAACAGAGAAAGAGGTAGATGAAGATGATTATGAGAGTGTCCTAGATCTGGACTCTGATGAAGAAGATTTAAGTGATGATGAAGGAATGCAAGTGGGGACGAGAAATGAATGTGATGTAGAAATTACTGAAAAGTTTACATTGCGAAATGTAATCATGAAAGTTCGGGTAATTGTTCGAATGCTTCGACGTTCCCCTTTAAAAAATGAAGTGTTGCAAAAACATGCGAAGGAAGATCATGGAAAGGAATTGCAGCTATTGCTTGATTCGAAGACTAGATGGAGTAGCCTGATGTCCATGTTAGAACGTTTTAATCCTTTGAAAAGTTCAATAAAAAAGGCAATAATTGATATCAAAGCGGATACATTTTTGAATGATTCAGAATAGAATATACTATCTACAGTTTCTAGAAATTTGAAGCCTATAAAATTAGCCGTAGACGCGTTATGCCGTGCTGATGCAAATTTACTTTCTGCGGATGCAACATTTACGTTTGTGTTAGAAAATTTTGATGAGAATGAAGAAATTGGCCGTGAAATGAAAAAAGAGTTTGAAGTTCAAATTAATCGAAGAAGAACTGTGGTATCCGATGTTCTTCAATATTTGCATAATTGGGGTAAAACCAAAATTCACAAGAACATTTTGCGTCGCTCGAAAACTGAAATAACCAAAATTATCATATCCCTAATCCAAAGACTTAGTGGTGAAATAGCATTAGAAATAGACCCGACAGTATCTAAGTCTACTAAAATGGATGACGATAAACCTATCGAATCATTGGAAACTCAGTTATCCTTGCAGGAAATTCTTCAGCAAAAGATAAAGGAATCACTCTCGGAATCACGGTCAAAAGTTCTACAAAAATCATCGATTCATTCCGAAATTCGGAGTGAAATGAAATTTTGGGATGAAGGGGGATCCCGCGGAATGCTTTTGGAAGATCTTTACAAAAGTTTATTAACAATTCCACCAACTAGTGTGGAGTCAGAGCACGCTTTTTCCGCTGCAGGAACATTTTCAACAAAAATTCGATCAAGGCTCAACGACAAAACATTAGATACTTTGTGCTTTTTAAGAAGCTTTTTCAAAAATCAAAATGAAAATTGAAGTTTCATTTTGCAATTTTATTTATGTAGTTCAAAAATATTTTAATATGAAATATTTCCTTATTTTGTAATTTGTTTTAATTTTATTGTTTTGAACTAAATACATTTATGTTAAAAAATAATGTACTTTCTTTTCTTTATATTTTTTAAATTCTTCTATAATAATTCCGGAATTAAACCGGAATTCCGAATTTCATCTCCTGTAATTCCGAAAATTCGGAATTCAGTTTTTTACAAAAAAATGGATTCACTAAAAACCACCCAAAAAGTAGAAAAAAATAAATAAACTTTTTTTTTTTTTAATGTAATTAAAATAATAAAATCAAAATAATAATAAATAGAATAATATTAGATATAACTTTTTTTAAACAGTCTACCACGTTAGAAAAAGGAGTTTTTCAATTTCAATTTTGATACAAGTTCATAATTTCAAGTTTTTAAAAGTCACTATTTCCAGTAAGTTGACAGGAGATAAAAACGGTTTAAAACGATTTAAAAACGGATTTTTTTTTTCTTTATGACTTTTTTTCTGAAAATGAAAACATTCAATAAACGAAGGGGTTCAAAATATTATATGGTTGTATCTTAAGATTGCTAAAACATGTTTTAACGAATTCATCGTTTTCGATGTTGGATATACTCTCTTACATGATTAAATCTATTCCATGTAGATTTAAGTTTAGAATAACTGTTCAGCAAACTGACTGTAAACTGTTTAGAAAACTTGTATGATAAAAATCTTAGGGAAAAAGTTTTTTAATTTAGCAAATGTTAACTTATAATAGAAAAAGAGTTTCATTTATTTTCTTTTACATACTTTAGAACAAGATAAAAACTATTTAATTTTTGTTCGATTATGTACCATATACACTTTAATATTGTAAATACTTTTAAATATTATTGTTGATTTAAACTTTGTTTTAAATTATTTGAAACTTAATATATATATATATATATATATATATATATATATATATATATATATATATATATATATATATATATATATATATATATATATATATATATATATAATACAAAAATGATACTGAACTCTCAAAACATGTATGGAAGTTAAAAGAAGCTAATTTAGTCCCTATAGTTAAGTGGAAAATTCTCAGGCGATGTAAAGCATATAATCCAACATCCAAATCTTGCAAATTATGTCTCACCGAAAAATATGAAATTCTATATTATAAAAATACTAATTTATTGAATAAAAGGAGTGAGATTGTTTCTAAGTGTAGACATAGAAACAGATTCCTTTTTTCCCAATATGACACTGGCGATTAAAAAAAAAGTTTTTCCATATTATTATTATATTTATTATTATTATTGTCATTACTATTATTATTATTTTAAGTACTTTAAGTACCGTAAAAAAGTTGTTTTTTTTCATCTTACTTTTTATTTATTTATTGATCTATTTTGTGATTATTTCACTTTACATTGATTACTCTCAAATCGAAAAAATTGATTACTATTACATAATCAAAACAACAATATATATTATATATATATATATATATATATATATATTAGGCATTTTATATGCCCATTATAATATATATATATATATATATATATATATATATATATATATATATATATATATATATATATATATATATATATATATATATATATATATATATATATATATATATTATAATGGGCATATAAAATGCTTAAACAGGATAAAACCACCTCAATTTTACCCTTTGCCCCATATGTGAACCATTTCACTTTTGTCCAATTTTCCAAAAACTTTTTTTTTTTCTATTTTGATCGAACAAATACTCTTATTAAAATTTTTTTTTTGTAAAATGCATCTAAAGTGCTTAAATGGACTAGTACCCGCTCAACTTTACCATTTTGCCCCAATTATGACTTTTAGCACTTTGGATTTAAAAAAAAACTATTTTTTGTTGTTACAAGACAGTTACCCTGGAATTAAAAATTTTGGATTCAAGTGACCTAACATAAAACTTGGCGGTCTTTTACCACCAGTGTTACCTGTCATGTGGTAATGCTATCTTTGCAGTAGCCAATGGGTGGGTACCCAAACGCCTGGATACCCGTCAACAGCCTTACTTTTTTCTGTACTAGTTGAATTGAAAACATAAAAAGTGTTAAAAACAATTTTAAAAGCTTCTTTAAACCGCAGTGTTCCATACATATCAATTTGAGAATGGAGAGAACCATGTCTGTTATAGTCAATCGTGTCTATAACAGACATGGTTTAATAAGATCATTTTAATATTGCAACTGTATATATAGTTAACTATTATATTGGTATTTTCTGAACTCATCTGCTAGTGATTTGAAAGTATTTTAAACTTCTTTCTCATCCATTATCATAATAATAACTTAGTACTTTCCACCGTAACCCAATATTTTAGAAAAATCTTTAGGCATTGCATTCAAAGCAAAGATAACAAAATAAGATACTTACAAAGAATCCAAGGGTGATTTTGTTTGGGGGTCAAAAGCAAATGTAAACTTTAATTGATTGAATTGAAGATTCTCTGATACATTTTGAACTATGTCTTCTATAATCACTTTGTTGACTCCGTTATAATGTTTGTTCCTTGGTTGAAAATATGATGCTGATGGATCAAACACGTTCATGCTAATCTTTAGAGATCCCTGTCCTCCATCAAGACAAATACAAGCAACAGAATTAAAAAAATCAAGTTTCCTTTTGAAACACGTTTCAGTTACTAGCATAGAGAGGTCATTACAATAATCAATAAATTTTTCAAAAGATTTTTATTACTCTAAAATTGATATTTCTTAACAACGTAAAACTATTACGACCTTTTACTAGTAGCTTGATCGTTTCATAACATCAGCATGGTTGTTTTCCTATATTTCAGATCTTCCAAATATCTCTTTTCATTTCCTTCATTACACCTAACTCCGCACAATTTAGAAGGTTATGATTTATTGTAAAGTTCATGTTGCTTTTCCTTTTTATATGCTTTACAAGTGACCGGTCTCTCGCCACTTTAACAGTAAAATGTTTCCTCTTGTTGCTTTACAAATTTTACACTTGTATTGTCATAAACAACAGAGTTTTTTTTAAGCACAAAAGTAATAACTCTGCAAGCGGTATTTGGATTCTTTGAAGTAATTAAAGTATGGATATTTTGAACAGATCTATTTTTTTGTTGTTGATAAGAATACCAGGATCAACTATTTGACAGCATTTGAGTTAAATTAATTTCTTTTTTTTTAATGGAATTTTTTGAGTTTCTTCGTTGGTGAATTCAGATGTAGAATTCGATTAATTTTATTACACTACACAGCAAATAACACAAGACCAGTTCTCGCTTCATTCTTCGCAACTTTTAACTTTAGAGACTTCCGGGTCTCTAAATCTTTTTGTTCAAAGTTCAAGCCACTTTCCTTAACTATGGCGCTTATTGGGCTTAAGTCGGCCGAGGACCTCTTGGTTTAGAGTTAGACCTCTAACTACTGCGCCAAGGCAATAAACCATTGACAATTTTATTGAGATTATTTTGTCTGAATTTTGATTTATTTTGTGCCGACCGATTTTTGTGCCGATTTATAATAAATAAACCAGAAAAATATTTTTTCTTCGTTACCCTTATCTTTTCAAATAATAAATCATATAAAATACTTTTTGTTTCCGTTAACCTTTTTATTTAATAAACCAGAAAAATATTGTATAATAGTAAATTTAGCGGCGCCTGTTGCGCTCGTTTTTAACAATCTATATATATATATATATATATATATATATATATATATATATATATATATATATATATATATATATATATATATATATATATATATATATATATATATATATATATATATATATATATATATATATATATATATATATATATATATATATATATATATATATATATATATTGAACTTACTTTAAAAAGTTCAGGTGTGCCCGTGGCACCTGTTTTTAGCCATTATTTACATATATAAATGTTATTTATTTTCAGATCAATAGTATAAAAATTGTTATAAAAGTTTATTTAGAGTAAAGATTATAAATATTCATTTCAAATTGTACAAATATATAACTTATTACATATTTGTAATTAAGTAAACAACTTTTTACTTAGGGAAGAGTTGCCGAATTTGGAAAACTTAAGGAATAAGCATATTTTAGCTATGAAAACATTTATAACATTTTGCCCGGCTAAAATAAAATTATGCAAATCATAAATTGTAAAAATGCTTGAACTGTTATAAAGTTCTTTTATTTTATTAATTAAAAATCACTAAATAAAGTATCATATCTGAGATTTACGAATGTAACTATATTATTTTTAAATTGCGTTTGAAATATATCTTCAACTCTTTGATATTATCAATGATTAAGTAAGTGAAACTTGAGACTATTTTTATATCACTTGCAATATCATGCTTGCAGCAACTCATAGGATAAGTTTATTGTTATTACTTGAGTTTTAAATCCCACTGTGTTAAACATGAAAAACTGTATTACCCACAGCAGTATAGTTTATCCGGTGAAATTGATGTGATCGGTGTGATAGTGCGAACTCGAAGTTGGATCACCTTAAAAAAATTGATGGTGCACGTTCATTTTTGAGGGATAACTTTGAAAATTTCTCAAAAGAGACAAGGTTCACAAAGCCACAAACTGCAACTTGATTTTTCACAAGTTTTCCATAAAACCTGCATCTCTGGCTTTTCATTTTCAAAAAACGTTAGGCACTTTTTGCACATTTTGTACTTTTTTTGGCTTTCTTGGCAGGAGTTTCTACTTCTATTACAATTTCAACATATATTTATTTTAGTAGCTTTGGGTCTTCTTTTTCTCTTATCTGGTTTAACCATGCTTGACCAGCCACTGTTCTGACATTTCTAGCAGAGTTTTTGCAGGATGCTTGAAAGCATTTTGGAATTGAAATTGCTTTAAGAGAGCTCTTTCAAGACTAATTTTTACACAAGTTGCCCATTCTTCTTGAGAAGTTAAATTATAAGCTGGAATTAAAGTTGGAGTTGCAGGCGGAATTAAAAGATGCGATGTTTGTAGTTGTTCTTTTGCTTATCTCTGAGTGCCGTTAACTCATAAATCCTTTGTACCATTTGCAAGCAAGAGTTTTATTTTTGAACAAACACGTTTCATCATTTTCAATTAAATAGTCTCTCACAAAACTTTGAACTAGATCTAATCTACCAAAGACCCAATCGCCAAGCATCTGAAGAAGTTGAATCAAGGTTATTTCAATAAAAGGGCTCGGTTTTGCTGTATTGCCACTACAAACTACTAAAGTCTTATTTGATTTTAGTCTGATAACGTTGATTTTGGCATGCGGCAGAATTGAGCTGTATCCCTTAAGCTCAACTCGCCATTTTCAATCTTATCCAATGCGCTTTTTATTGTCTCCTCAGTGTCAGGATTCTCGTTTATTTCATTTTTTACCATTTTAAGTTTAGTATATTTAATTCAGTTACAGATTTATAGAGATTTTTGAAATGGAAGACGATGCATTTTTCTGGTTGCTTTGTTTACTCTTACCCTTTAACTTCAACAGTGTGCAAAAAAAAAGTGCAAAATTAACGAACACGAAAGTGTAAAAACTTAAAAAACCCAAATAAAAAAAACTCAGTCGGTGTGAAAAAATAATAAAGTAAATCAATTTTAACATAACAAAAAAATTCAATTACAGTGAAAAAATAATAAACAGATTTACTTTTTAAATTTTAATTGATTGTAGGGGAGATTTATTGTGTCCGGTTTAAAGTGAAAACTAAAGAAACTTTGTTTCCGTTTGTAACATTTTAACGGAGTAAGATTTTGAAAATCTAAAACTATTTTTGGAATTAGCAGAAAACTTTCAACAATATAGCTTCCTTTGTTTTTAAATTCCCTTTTTAAATCTTTCATGGGAAGAACTTAATTTCCCAAAAAAAAGTTTGATTTTTAGGGTTAGATTTTGTTTGAACTTAAATATCTTATTAAAGCAATCATTTTAATAGTTTTTATTTTGAAATTTTATAATTTTCCACAAACTAAAAATTGAAAACTTTTTTAAAATTTGCAAATATCTTTATTTATAGTGAAGATATTTAGTTTTCCCGATAAGTGTCCGCTTTTGCACACATACCAAAATTAGTTGCAAGGCTAAATAATCCTTAATTTAATTTAAGATGCTGAAATAAAAATTGTTTTTCATTTTTTTATGCTGATTCAGCATTAAATGCAAAAGAATCAATAAAAAAGAAAACTACATTTTCTCAGCTTTTTTATGACATTACAAGCTAAAACTTACCGCACTGATGGATTATAGTGTAATAGAAAAGAAATATTTAATGAGTACTTGGGTGTAGAAAATGTAAAAATTGAAAGAGCACATAGAGCTGGTAAAAAAGGTGTAAAAGAGAACAGAACAATTGTTCTGAAATTATTGGACTTTAAAGATAAGAAGGAAATTTTAAGAAATGCCTCAAAGTTAAAAAGAAAAAATATATATATTAACGAAGATTACTGCATGGAAACGAATAAAATAAGAAAGAAATTACGTGAAAAAATGAAAATTGAAAGACAGTTGGGAAAATTTGCTTACATATCCTACGACAAGCTTATTGTACGCGAGTGGAAGACAAATAAAAAGTAATTTTTTACTTATTTTATTTACGGTTTATTTAATTCTTATTTATTTTTTTGGATATATTTATTGATAATATATCAATAACGAAACCCTTTAAAATGAATCCGAAAACGTTTGAATACGAAAGTCTTTTTGAAAACATTTCAGATAAGGTTTTTAAAATAAATGATCAAAATACTTTTGATAAATATGACCTTGACAAAAACTTTATTGATAACTTTTCATTAATGAATATGGAAACACCTTACATGTTTCCAGATAAAATAAATAAGTATTTAATAGATGTTTATAATATTAAGATGAACAAGAGAGCCTTTCTCTTGTTCATCTTAATATTAGAAGTGCTAAAGCAAATTTTGAAAACTTTAAAATATTCTTAGAGGAAAGCAATTTTATTTTAATATTATTTGTTTAAGTGAAAATTGGTTAACTGATGACGAATTTAACGAAAGCACGCTTTTTCAATTAAATAACTATGAAGGAGTGCATTTGCAGAGGAAATCGAAAAAAAGAGGCGGGGGTGTTGTAATTTACATCAAAAATAGTTTGCGGTATAAATTACGAAACGACCTATGCACATCTGATTACGACAGGGAATTTGTTTCTATTGAAATCATTAACAATGACTCTAAAAATACCTTAATATCATGCTGTTATAAACCGCCACAAACATCAACAGAAATATTCTCAAATCATCTTCAAAATATTATTTTGAAAAGCTTACAAAAAAAAAAAAAATTATTTATCCTAGGAGATTTTATTCTTAATGCTCTAAATTATGAAAATAATATAGAAACACAAAGTTTTTACAATAATTTATTTCAATTTGGTGTAATTCCTCTTTTAAATATACCAACCCGAATTACAAAAAACTCTTTAAAATGACAGCTCTTTTAATTTTAAAGGATATTTTCGATCCAAAAACCTTTAGTAAAATATAAATGTATTCAAATGGAAACAAGTTTAAGGTTAGTTCTAGTTAGGTATTGAAGTTCTATCTACTAAGAAACAACCATTAAAATTTGAAGTTAATTACAAATCATTAATATCTGGTTAAAACGATATGAATGATTAGCTGTTCGCAGTCAGAAAAAATACAATTGAGAAATCAAACTTCAAACTTTAAAAATAATATATTGATTAAAAATTTCATACACTCATTTCAACTAACAGCATTATCAGATTTACAACTTTGGTTTTTAAGTAGTTTACAGGCCCCTAGGAACAAAAATTATATTGGGGAGGAGGGGGGTAGTGCTGTTGTAAGGGAACCCAAAATAGACGGGTTGCTTTGTTTACATTTTGATGCGCGTGCGCAAAAAACGACAGGCAAAACATTGAAGCTAAAGTAAGCAAGAGTTGTGGTGTGAAGTTTGTACAAGTAAACTATGTGAATAGAAAAAGTCTCACACTAAAGTAGAACCAGCGGGTTAAAATGTATCAAATTTTATTGACCAGTTAAAAAATACTTTTCCATTTTTTAAAAGTAAAAAAAATTTAAAATTAACAAGATATACTTCTAATAATCTATACTTCTATCAACCCAGCAAGTTATAGAAAAAACCGAGAATTTGTATCAAAGTTTACAGAAATTAGCATCGACAGCTATTGTTTTTAAAATTATTAGTTGGTAAATTGATGAAACAGAGACTGTAACGAAATAGACACCGCATATGTAAATGAGCTTTACTTTGCTCCTAAAGTTCAGGCTAAACCAATTAATGCTCATTATGTAGGTACGTGCGTATCTGGCTTTTTACGGCACCGATTTCAAAGTAAAAATTTGTGACCTTTTTTTTCACAGCGTGCTCGAAGTCGGTGTGGTAAAGATGTATTTATTTGTCTTTTTTTTTAGAATTTTATATCAGCTTAGACTTTATTAAAAAAGTAGAATGTTTTATCTTGAATAAATTATGGTTTTTTTTTACGTGTAATAAATTTTTCAGTTTTTTTATTGCTATTTAAAATTTCGTTCCTGTTCTGGCACTGCATTGATATCGAAGGCATGTTGGTACACATTTGAAATTTTCCAGTCAACTGTATAGATCTATTTTCTATGTGCCTGCCAAATTTCATTAAAAAATATTCATGACCAAATACCGTATTTTTCGACCCAGTGGAGGTACCATTTCCACCTCTTTTAGTGTTACTGTTACTGTTACACTTTATAAAACTGTTTCTGCTATTGTTACTGTTGCTTTTTGTTATAAATTCTGTAGTTTTTTTTACAGTTACCAGTGGTTTTCATTCGTTTTTAAAATTTTGTTTCTGTTCCGGAGGTGCGTTAATATTGAAGGCATGTTGGTACATATTTAAAATTTTTAAGGCAACTGTATACATCTATTTTCTATGTGCCTGCCAAATTTCATCAAAAAATATTCATGACCACATGCCCTATTGTTCCGCGCAGTGGAGGTATGTATTTCCACTTCCGTTACATAGTGTTAGGGGGAGGGGCGGTTTTTGACAGTGGAGAATTCAGTATTTTTGATTTTTTTATTCATTATAATGATATATTTTATTAGAACTGTTATACAAACTTTATTTTTAATAGCCTTTTACTACTAAGGGTATTTGGGTTTTCTCTTTTTAAAATTGTTAAATGATGTACACAAAAACTAACAAGTATTAAGGTGGTTATATATTAATTTTTTTTTTGATAACTAACTCTTTTCACCCACCAAAATTAGTGCAAAGGCAAAATTCTGCCAAATAAAATTTAAATTGCTAAAATTAAAATTGTATAACACTATTTTACGATGATTCTGCATAAAATTCATTAAAAACATAAAACAGCATTTTCTCAGCTTTTTCCATACCCATAATTTACCATATAGCCACCTTAAGCTATATATGATATATAAAAATTATACGTATATTTAAAAAAATTTTTATAGATTAATGGCGATTTTTTAAATTATTTAATTATGATTAATAGCCGACCCAATTAAATAGTAGTATTATGATTGTTGAATTTAATTTAGTGCATCATGGGACCTCACAAGAAAACAAATCTTTTTTATGGTAAAGCTAAAACTTATTTAGCTTGTAATTTTCCAATACCAGCTCATTTAAATATTGGCTGTAGAAATGGACATGTACTGCATATATTTGCAACTAACAACGATTCATATAAAGTAACTGTAGAACTAATCGGTAAGTATTTTAACATCAAAATTTGTATAAGTCAGATTCAGCAACTAGTTAGAACATCGAAAGTCTTTGTAAACCATTTTTCACGAAATTCGAAACCATTTGTTGACATCTGCAACATGCTCTTTGCATACCAAATAACAAGATCTGCTGTGGCACAAACATCGCAATCGAATGCAACCTCAATTGACTTTCCTACATGTTCTTCATTTTCTTCTCAACAAATCAGTGTTTCATCTGTATCAAATAGTGATCACTTATCTCCTTTATCTCGTCCTACTTTAAAAACCTCTTCTCATGAACCACTATCCAGTTTGAGAGCTGACCAGTTGAGTCCCAGAAAAAAGGTTATGAGAAAGAGATTAACCATTTTGGCAAACGAAATGGCAATTAAGAAGAGAAAGCATAAAGAGGATATTAAAGGTTTAAAAGATAAGACAAAGGCTAGAGCATACAGATTTAAATATCTAAATCAAGTTATTACTCGTAAGGAAAAGTTAATTTCTCAACTTAGAAAAAAATTAAAAGAAAAGTTTTTAAATTTACAGTTAAAAAAACTTCAAAATCATATTTTTTGTTTGAAACAACAGTTGACATCCACGCAAAGAAAATTTTCTTATCAAAAAGCAATGTTAAGCCATCAACTTGCTGAAAAAAATGCTGCAATTCTTGTACTGCAAAATGACATTCTGAATTTACAAGAAGAGTTGGAGGAAATTCAGCAAGTAACACAAAACACCAAAAATGAAAAATGCTACTCAGCAGATATTAGGAGACTTATATATGACATGCTTGTGTGCCAAGTTCCTACACAAAGTGTGCCATCTCTGCTCCGTAAAATTGGGGAACATACTGGCTATCGATTTAGTCAAATTCCACATCGTACAACTGTAGAACAAATGATGCGTGAGCTTGGTGTGCTTTCAGACTTACAGGCTGCTGAGATAGCATTTACAACAAAGGATCTGACACTTGGGTTTGATGCAACAACCCAGGAGGGTGTTCATGTAAATGCTGTGCACTTGACAACAGAATCAGTATGTATGGTTGTAGCTATTGATCAACTTCCTGGCGGTACAGCTTATGACTATCAGAGTCATATTACAAAGTCTATTGATAATCTCGCTAAGTTATATAGTGATTTCTATCAGCTCAAATATACTGACGTAAGAAGCACTATTATTGGGAACATAACAAATACAATGAGTGACAGAGTTGCAACAAACCATGCAACAATCGCAAAGTTAAACCTTGTTTGGCAGAAATCATTAAATGAACTAAACTGTCACCTTCACCCCTTAGACACAATGACCAGCTCTTGTAAGTCTTCACTTAAAGCATTAGAGACTTCAAAAGGGAAACTTTTTGGAAGAGACTGCATTGCAGCAAACATTGTTATACAGCTGAACAAACTTCGCTATAAGGATGCAAAAGGTACTCTAACTAATCTAAACCATTCTTTTACTTAAATATATTTAGTTTTCTGAATAAAATTTCGAGTTAAAATAAGATATTATAACTAGTGCATGTTTTTATTTCACATTCTTCTTGCAATTGCCAAAATGAGCTTTTTTATGATATTCATAGGTGATCCAAAAGGTTTTGTAACCTTTTTGGACCAACACGAGTTGCCCAGAGGATTGCTACCGCGCTATAGAGGCAACAGACTACATATGCTTTTTCACACATGTGGTATTTTGATCCATCATTATGCCATATTGAAGATATTTCTGTGTTCTGGCTTGGCGTTATGCGGAGGTCTGCGAAATAGTTTATTTCAAGACTTTACATCTGAAACAGGTATCTTTTTTCTTTTTTATACCTGTTCAGTTCATTTGATAAAGTGCTACACAATATTATAGGCTATAGAATTAACTACAAATATAGTTACAAATACAAATTACAAATAGACACTTGCAAGATTAACGGGGAGTAAAGACTATTATAAACAAAGATTATTCTTTGTTACTAATTAACTTTTTCACCTTAGGTATCCGTGAGTTGTGTGTTTTAGCTTTAATTGGAAAGCTACTTTCTGGTCCTTGGATGACAAAATTTTATATTGCACCAGGTACGGGACTTGACTACATATCTGGCATTCAGGTAGTAAAAGATGTTCGGAACACTCTTATTGAGAGCAGCAAGAATCCTTTATCTCTACTTAAACGAAAAACTGATTTCTTTGGTAATGATATTGAAGATGTAGTTTTTGATTCAATAATCAGCTTTTGCCCAGTAACTGATGAAATGAGTAAAGCATTAGCTGACTGCCTTAATGCAGTTATTAGCGTCATTGACAGGCAGTATAAGCGGCAATTTGAAATGAGTTCTAATGATCACCTTAAAGACCAGACTAAGTCAGCTAGGCTTCACAACATTGATTCAGAAGAACTTATGGGTATGTTTAGCGCTGCAAAGCACAAAGCTCCAAATGCCACTCTTTGTTTTCTTTCTTCAAAACTTCGTGCTTGCAAAAATAAAACAACTGCTCTGCTATGCAAAAAGCCAAATGATATTCAAAACAAGTTGATATTATGGGCTATCTCTAATGCCAGAAAAAAGCGGTTTACAAATATGCAATGTCATAATGACCTGAAGTTAGAATTGATAAAACGAATAGCAGATAAAATTCAGAAAAAAGAAAACAAAGAACGCAGAAATGTAGAAAAAATATTAAAAAATTGCATGCCTGATCAGGTAAAAGAAATGTTTCCTGACCTAGAAAATAATGAGGCCTCAGATATTGAAGAAATTCTTATTGGAGCTTCTATTGGAAGAAGTATTTGCCACATGTGGTTCGATAATGCCACTAACACCCAGGATGTATATTACGGCAGAATTGTTGGCATTAAAAAGAAAAAAAGTGATGTATATATAGTTTCTTATTGGAAACCAAAAGAGAATGAAGATGATGATGGTGTTGAGTATGATGTGAGCAAATATCAACTTTCTGCAGACATAATAAGTGGTGATATGGTGATAACATAATAGAAATGTGTAATAAGGTATATGTTATTTTAAATAATAGTATGTCTTATAAACTTGCATTAACAGATATTATTTACAGATAGTAGGTTAATCTTTGTTTTTTATAATAAATTTTACAGTGCCTAATGTATATCATATTCTCTACCCTCCCCTTTTTTTAAGATAATGAAAAGATTTATTATTATTTAATTTCTTTTTATGTATACATATATGTATATACATATATGTATATAGAAATGTAATTTTAGGTAGTCGGTTAGTTACCGATATCCAACAACCAGGGTTGACCTGGTTGCAACGAGCTATGGGAAACCAAAGCTCATTTACTATTTGACATAAGCAAATTGCCTGGCTCATGACAATTAATGTTAATCATAATGATGGCTATACATTGTTTCTACCCAGAAAGACAGACTTTTGCTTGCATGGATTGAGAGATGTAAGTGTTTAGTTACAATAAATCAGTACACTCTAGGCAAATGGCATATGCCATTACCAGATAGTTACGCTAACACATAACTTTCTTTTCATTATAACTTATAATCAAATCTATTATATTTCAGGTTAAAAAGTATTGAAGGGTCTACTTCTATCGAATTTTCTGTTTGGTAATGGAAAATGTGTTGTGTATCAGGAGTTAAGTGATTTTGAGTTTTTTTTTAAGTTAGGAAATCATTCTTATCTTCTCTAATTTATAATGGGTTTTTCAGTTATTGTGCTAAATATCTAATATAATTTCTTTTATTGCAAGGTTTTAACTATGATGGCAGCTTGCTACTGTAGATGTTTATCTTAAAGACCTCAAGATTATATTTATTAATTCAGTAATAACAGTTACATGTTAATTTATTATACATTAGTTAATTGTTCGCCTTAATTTTTTTTTTTAATTTTATATATCTGATATATTTTATCTTATCTATCATTGCAAGGTTACGCAACATGATGAAAACCACACGATTGCTTCGATGGATGTTGATCTTTTTCATATCAAGATTAAACCGGTTCATATTTTTTTAGAGATTGATTATGTTTATTAATGCAATAATAACAGTTATATGTTTATTTATTATCCGCGCCATAAGGCATCCTTATTTATTATCCGCGACATAAAGCATCATAAATAGGTATGGCGATTTTAATTTAGGGGTTTACTTTATTTTAGATATCATTGGATGTGGTTTCCTTTGCGTACTAAAGAATCGATTCTTTCTAGCTATGGATGTCACAGTTTTGTTTGCTTCAAAAACTAGGCTTTCTTCAAAGCCACAATTCTGTTAAAAACATTATTAAGCAAAAAAGAAAATAATTATTATACTCTAAATTTTTTGTTAAAGAAGTATGTTTTTAAAAAAATTATTTTTATTTGTTGCGGTTTCTTGGAATTTATATATAGTTAGATAGATATAAGGACTACTGAAGAGAAAATGAAGGAGAGCCGTGGTGGACGTGTCCCCTTCTCCCCCATTGTTTAGATGGATATATTTTTGTAGGTTTTTAGTTGAACTATATGGTGTTTTATGATTATTTTTTTGTACTCCGGCCCCTACTGAAATATCACGCCATTTCCGATGTTATATATATATATATATATATATATTTTATATATATATATATATATATATATATATATATATATATATATATATATATATATATCTTTAATTGAAAATCATTAGTAACGATAAAAATAAGGAGAAAACGCTAAGGCTTTTAATGTATTTAAAGATCACCTATATGCATTTAAACATACGCTATAGAAATCCTATCCTTGGTGCATATTTAATAAAATAAATATATATACCCTTAACCATAAATATATATATATATATATATATATATATATATATATATATATATATATATATATATATATATATATATATATATATATATATTGCAAAAAAACGCGATATTTTTTTATGCATATTTTATAAAATTTTGTTATAAATTTTACTATTACGTTTTAATCATTAAAAATATTTTGTTATTTAAATTCAAAACTTTTTTAATTACGTTTTTTAATCGTTTTGCACATTTTACTATGCAAAATTAAGCGCAAATTAACAATGATTCTATTACAAAGCTGCCGTTAGCCGAACGCGAGTTTTATACGTAAGTTGCATTTTTCTTAAGCAATGCTTCATAAAAAATAATGTTACTTAAAAGAGCATAACTTTTTTTGTAATGATTCTTTTTTCATAAATTTTTCACCATTTTATTACAAATTTAAAGCTCTTTCGAACCATATATAAAACTTGAATAAATAAATGGTTTGAAATTTTTACACACGTACCTACATTATGAGCCATTGCTTATTAACAAAAGCCAAGATAAAGTTACAGAAAAATCAAAAGTTTTACTAAAATTGTTTATAAAATCTCATCAAAATCAACTTAATACTATGGAGATTTTTTCTAAAACTTAAAGGAAAAACACTGCATCTGTTTATAAAATACTGAATCTATTTATAAAATGGGGTACAATGTAAACGTTGATAACCCCTCACAAGTCTTTATAAATCAAATAATGTAATAATCTGAAATTGTTTACTATATTCCAACAGATTATTCTTAAAATGGAAAGTATTGCAAAATATAAACTTTTGAATGCAATGTCTCAGGTTTGTACGTTGATGTTGATTATCCTAAGAGCAAGTCCAGATGGAATTAAAAAATAAAATTTTCATGGAATGGGTACTTTTTAAATGAAATTCTCTATAAATATAGAAACAGCTTAGAGTTGTGGAAAGATGACCAAAATTATCCACTTAATAAAGATGGTCTAATTGAAACTAATCACTAGTATTACCATCAAATACAACAACAAACGATGGTAACCAAAACAAAATATTGTCTGTTGGAGTAATGGAAACATGACAAATGATAAACTCTGTATCTGAGAAATTCTGTTATATGTTTAAAGATAAACTTAAAACAGTTTTTAAAAAAGTTACATTGACAAAAATTGTAACAAGAAAATTGAATCCAAATCAACTACAGCTATTCTGCATGTGTAAATGTTCAAAATTTCTTCCTTTGACAGAGTGTATTAATTTTCATTGTCCAGTCAAATGGTATCATTACAAATGTGCTAATATTACTATACCTCAGTCTTCAAATAAAAAATGTTTTTTCTCTACACGCATTTTGCAACATAAAGACGATATCAAAAAGCTTTTGTGTAACATCACCAAATAAAATTTAACTCCTTTTTAAATTGGAAAAAATATTTTATGATTCATTGACAAAACTTATTTCGTTAAATATTCAAATTTTTAAAAATATTGGAGATTATTTTTTCTGATCCATTAATAATATATATATATATATATATATATATATATATATATATATATATATATATATATATATATATATATATATATATATATATATATATATATATATATATATATATATATATATATATATATATATATATTATATATATATATATATATATATATATATATATATATATATATATATATATATATATATATACATATATATATATATATATATATATATATATATATATATATATATATACATATATATATATATATATATATATTTACATACATATATTTATATATATATATAATATATATACAATTATAAATATACAGTAGTATATAATATATATATATTATATATATATATATATAATATATATATATATATATTATATATATATATATATATTTACATACGTATATATATATAATATATATACACATATAAATATACAGTAGTATATAATATATATGTATATATATATATGTATATATATGTATATATATATTACATATATATATTATATATATATTATATATATATATATATATATATTATATACTACTGTATATTTATATGTGTATATATTTATATATTTACATATGAATATATATAATATATATACACATATAAATATACAGTAGTATATAATATATATATATATATAATATATATATATATATATATATATATATATAATATATATATATATATATATATATATATATATATATATATATATATATATATATATATATATATATATATATATATATAATATAAATATAATATATATTATATATATATAATATATATATATACATATATATATACATATATATATACATATATATATATATATATATATATATATATATTTAAATATATATATATGTGTGTGTGTGTGTGTGTGTGTGTGTGTGTGTGTGTGTGTGTGTGTGTGTGTGTGTGTGTGTGTGTGTGTGTGTGGGTGTGTGTGTGTGTGTATGTGTGTGTGTGAAATTTATTATCAGGCATGATTTGAAAAAGGGAACTATTTAGAGAAAGTAACTGCACTGTTTTGGAAATATGCAGGATTTGAAATAAAGTTTGAACTTGTTTTGCCTGTCGTTTTTTGCGCGTGCGCTTTAAAATGTAAACAAAGCAACCCGTCTATAGTTTTAAGGACCTTTTTTTTTTTCTTTCTGGTCATTTTTTCTCCGAAAAAAAATAGCCCCAGGCCCCGAAAAACCTTAATCCGCAACTGTGGAGGGGGGGGGGGGAAGGAGGAGGGAGGAGGGTTTCGAGGGGAGGGGGAGCAATAGGTCAAATAGTATTAGGTCAAAAATTTTTGTCAAAGGAACTTACGCTGAAAATACGGATAACAAATTAGGTCTTTCCTATTCTTTTTTTTCTTTTATATCTTAATTTTTAATCGCTTTTTTCTAAAAACTAAATTCAAAATTATTCATCTAAAAAATTATCGGGGAGGGGGGAATGCCCCTGCTGCCTCCCCGGTTGCTACGGGCCTGGTTGAGTAATTATACAAACCCAAACATAAAAATAATTATTAAAAGTTTAGTTCTTAGATAAATATATCAATAAAAAGAGTGATTGCTATGGGCGTAACTAAGTAAATTTCTGAACTCGTAATCAATAAAATTAATTCTTTAACTATTTTTTGTTATTAAAGCCATATCATGTTATATATGGTTTAAAAGCCAGTTAAATTTTATAAAAAGTTAGCTAATAAAATAAAAATTAATTTTTTCAATGGAAACCGCTAAGTTTTTACCACCTTAACTAAAGTTATATAATAACAAACTATGAAGTAATTATTTTTTAACAGAAATGTTGAAAATATAAATAATAAAAAAAATTATTTTAGCGGCTGTTTGCTTTTACATTAATTCTTTAGCTTAAGTTTAATTTCTTATAAAGTTTAAAAAATAATAACTTAACAGTTTGTTATATAACTACTTAACTTGGAAATCTATTGTCAATGCTTTCCAAGTTAAGTAAAGTTATATAACAAACGATCTATATAATAAACTATCCGGAAGGTGGTCTTTATACAGACCACCTTCCGGATCAATTAAAGTGTTTGAAGAATTATAGTGTTAATAGTGTTATTAAAAATAATACCGCATTTTACATAATACCCATATTAAAAATAATTCCACATTTTAAATAATACCCATTATTAAAATAAGCCGCATTAATTAGTGTTATTAAAAATAATTCAATTGCAAAAAAAACTTTTAAGTTTGGTTGGTAACTTGAACCTCAACATTATGACTTTAATAAAAACAATTTTTAGCGTCATTTTTGAAAATAGTTACATTCCTGTCCTCAATAAATTTACTCTATAAATGACTTCATTAATATAAAGATAAAAACACGTATATTTTAAATAAATATTTCTTATTATTTCTCCATATTCATTTTTTTTACAAAAATGTAAAAGTGGTGATTTCCAAAAAAAACAAAATAAAATATTATTCAGATTGATTAAAAAAGAACTTAACGTTTCTCAATTGTATTATTGCGGAAGTCATTGGTAAAAATAATTCAGACAGAAATAATATTATAAAAATTCTCAAATTTGATAACAACTATGTTATAAAAACCCATTGGCGGCTGAAGCACTTTTACATTGTTCATCATTCGACACAAGAATAATATTATGTCTAATAATAACCTTACCGAAAAAGAATTGTTAAATGCAGTCTCTTTGATTAAACCCAAAAAAAAGTATACGAGTTGACAATATAAGTAGTAAAGTTAAAATAAACTTAATAAATCTTTAAATCGCTTTTGTATATCTTTACTTTATCTTTAAAAGAGGTAGCTTTTCTGAAAAAATTAAAAATTGCAAATATTGTCCTAATTTTTAAATCGACGAGCAGTGAGTACGTTAAAAAAAGTTTAAATTTTATCAATTTTAGACTTAAAATATTAAAGTAAACAACCGTTTGGTAAAAAATCAACAATAAAAAATAGTTAAACAATTATCAAAATATATATTTTAGCATAAAATATGTGAAAATGAAAAAAATTCTAACCATAAATTTTTAAAAATGTAATGTAACTTTGAGGTTAATTTAATCTTATTTGTATTTAATTTGAAAAATCTCTATTACTGTTTATGTTAAACTACTTTGTCCTTAGTAAATAACTTCTTTTTTTTTTTTTTCAATAACAATTTCAGTAACAAATCTTTTTTATTGCATTTACAATTGAGGGGCTCAGCAGAAAAGTGGTCTAACCCACATTTTTGAAATTTTCCAGATAATGACTGCCAACAATACATTGAGTATGTAGTTTGTTTTGGGAAAAGTGCTGAACCTCAAAACCCATCCATACAGTGCTGCTACCTATAATCATATTTACTTTAACAGAAAAATAAAATTTGAATGGTGGAAAAGTTCCCTATCCCACAGTCAATATGACAAAAATGGTATATCCATGGCATATCCCACAATCAACATGGCAAAAATGAACAGCTCAGATTTGGAAGGCTTTCTAATGAAAATTGACTGTGTTAATTCAGATGCAGATAATAACCCTTCTTTAGCGAATGATGCTAGCGAAGATTAATGCAGCATCAAGATATAGTTTTCATTGAGTTTATCATACAATAATATAGTTTCTAGCCTCAATGTTGTTTAGGAAGATTTTCCTCTTCTAATTTTTTCATTTAACTGATTTATTGCAGATTTAAGTATTGGGGATCGATATGTTGTAGAAAACGCAAAAACTATATCTATATTAACAGGAGTTGATGGTATATACTAATTGTCTAAAATAAATAGGCTTATACAAGGAATTTTTTTCTAGTCCCCATTGTTATGACGTTAGATCGATTGTTTACAATGGTGTAAGACCTAACATTAGACTAGCTAGGGTCATTTAGTTTGTTGTGTTAGTAATTCTTTTCGTATTAGAAAATATTTTAGCCTAAAATTTTAATTGCAGATTCAAATGTTGACCTTGTTAAAGAAGTAGGAGAGGACGAGAGCTTCTCCCAGGAAGTACGAGAAGAAACCCAGTCTCTTTCGAGAAGAAAAAAGAAGACATAGTCGTAAGCGATTTCCTATCCAGAACTGCACAAAAGAAATAATCTGAAACAGAAAAGGTCAACAGGGAAAGGATATGTTACAACAAAGGGCTAAGTAGTTGAACCAAAGATTTTTATTAACAGAGATTTGGTTGCAATCTAGAGTGCAGCAGTATAATAACAGTTGCTCACTGTAATCAATTTTTTTCTAACTTTTACACCATGAACTGAGATTTTAGAAACGTCTTTGTAATGGGTTCTGTTGCTGTAAAAGAAAAAAACAGGACGTATACTGCATCAAAAACTCCCGTTGGGCAAATAGACGCACCAATAAACTGACACCAATGTTAAAAAGATTAGCAAAATTTACTTCAAAGACACATTGCAAATTCCTGATGGGACTATAACAAATATTTTAGTAAAAAAACAGATGGTACACCTATCGAAGACCGCAGGGGTAAATCGGTTCCAGAAAATAAAAAAAGTGATGAAGACTTAAAATATCTTCAAAGATTTATTCGCTTATATCCAACGTACCAATCTCACTATAGCCGAAAAGACAACCAGTACAGAAATTATTTGCCTCCAACTTTACAAACGTTGACAATGTACGAGAAATATGTTTGCAATTGCAGTATAAAATGATTGCACCCCACTTTCAATTTTTGTATTCCGACACATATTTAATACAAAGCTCAGTTCACATTTTCACCATCCGCAATCAGATACATGTCAAAAATGTGATCTATTTAACAATAAAATAAAGTGTCTTTCAGAGGGTGAAGAAAAGAACAATGTTACCTTATTATTCATTAAAAGATGGCTATAAATGCAAAAGAAAAAATGAAAGAAGATACACTAAATGCACATACAAATCCAAACTAGATGGTGTTTTTTGACTTACGAAAAACTTTACCGACACCAGTGCTTAGTACAGGAATAGCCTACTATAAAAGGCAAATATGGACTTACAATCTTGGAATTTATGAAAAGACAGAATTTATATATGTATGGTGTGAGGAACAAGCATCTAGAGGTACTCAAGAGATAGGTTTGCGTATCCTTGAGCATGTTTTTCGACACATACCAGAAATACGACCCAATTAATATTGTATAGCAATAGTTGTGGTGGTCAGAATTGTAATATAAAAATGTCTCTAATGTTACAATATATTTTGCAAAAATCTCCTTTTCTGAAAAGCATTGAACAGAAATGTTTTGTACCAGGGCATAGTCTTTCATCCTGCAACGGGGACTTTGCTGTGATTGAAAAAGCGGAAAAAAACGAAGGATCAAATATTAATTCCAGATCATTGGGTAGACTTTATTAAAAATGCAAAAAAGAGGGCTTCAAAATTTATTGTATGAAAAATAGAGACCCATGAATTTCTCAGTACAAAATCGTTGGAGAGTGGGATAACCAATGGAAAAAAATTAAATAATGGCGAAAAAGTTTCATGGCTAAAGAGAGGCTGGATAAAATTGGAGAAAGAATCACCACGCTTATTTCAAATGAAGCAAACACATTTAGAAAATGACACATTCATATTGCTGGACGTAACAATGCGAAATCATGGACGGCCATCTGGCACTATCAATGTTGAACTTGGGCCCTTGTACCCAAACGGTAGAAAACTCACAAAAGAAAAGCTAAGTGATCTTTTTAAGCTAATACAATTCATACCGCCTGCAAATCACCCCTATTATCTTGCTCTTAAAGGTGACGAGGAGGCAATTGATTTAGGTCTAACTGATGATTTTGATGACGAAGACATAAGTTAGTGCATTTTATATATATAAAAGAATCATTAACAAGTCATTGACAAAATATCCATTTAGCCAAACTAACTCTATTAATAATGTTTTCAAAATTTTGAAGAGACAAAGTTGCGTAACCTTTTTGTTAATGCAGAACACAGTAATATAGTGTCCTAATTTTTTAATAGATATACCAGTGTATTGTTTTCCCTGTCTTTATAATAAATATTATCCAATTGATAATCATATTTTTTCCTGTATTTTTTAAAAGGGATCCTTAAAGTCTTTTCCAGTTTACTTAAAATGAAGCAATTGTGGCTTAGACCACTTTTCCGCAGAGCCCCTCACTTCAAATATGTGATTTTAAATACGCAAATATGAACATATGTGCTAACCAATTAAAAATTCCACGTTGTTCCACATTGTTCCACGTTCAATTTTGGTTTTAACTAACAATTAACCTTTATTCCCCGAAGATTTGCTGCACTTTGTTGCTCTTTAAAGGTATATTTAAAATTCGATAATGCATAATTTTGTTATTTACAACGTCCTTCTTTTTTTTTGAAAAAGTGGTAGTTTTCAGACGTGTGCGTAAAAATGTTCAATCAAATATTTACTTTGCGTATTTACTTGAAAAAGTGGCTTTAAGTTTTAGCCTAAAGACATTTGACTATAAGCGTTTTAGCTTGTAATTAAAAATGAGAATATTGAATCTATTTTAAAAGTACGTGAGTTTAAAGCAAAAAACTAAAGACTCAGTAAAATTCTTACTGACTTTATTAATTATAAATTAAGTGAACTAAATATATTATTGCACATATTTCCAAAAAAATTTTCGAAGCTATTTGGTCTGCCTAATGTTCAAAATTCTAAGGAAGCTATTGAAAGCCTTAACAAACTAATCCGAAATGCAAGGTTTGCACATCATAGCAAAAATATCACGACTTAACACTATGAGAGATCAGATCCACTAATAAATAAATTTTTATTAGATCGGATCCTTACAGATGAAGCATTTTCTTTTTGCAAAGCATAAGAAATATTAAGGGAAAGCATTGTCAATAAATATATTCAACCTGTTAGTATCTTAAAATGTAATAATTATTTATTTTTTGAATATCTGGTCAATTTTATATTCTGATTTATTTTAAATGATAGATAAAAATTTTTAGGAATAACATTTTTATTAATTTTAAACATAAGAATTAGATGATAAATATTTATTTGGTAAATGTTTAGTATAATTGACTTTGGAAATGTGTAAAACGGCTTACATTAGATATAAATCTAATTGTAAATTTTTGCATATTTAAGAGCGTTTTAAAAATTTTTTTTATTGGTATTGCACCAATCAATGTTAGTAATTAAGATGAGAGTGAATAAAGGAAAAATATAAGATTTTTAAACAAAGTGGATTTATAAAAGGTTTTACCCGATAAATTAGGCCAATGCACTTTGGGATTTTACCTTCCGAATACTTTATATGATCTCTCCATATTACATTTTCGTCGAGGAGGACGCTGAGAGACTCTAGTGAGGCTTCTCTTCTTTTATAGCAATCCTCAATATAAAGTTTTAGAAATGTTAAAGAAGCTTTGTCTTGTAGCAATGGAAAAAATTATATTTTGTTTTAGTTAAATTTAGTGATAGTTTCGTTTAAACCATTCAGTAAGACTTAGGAGTTCTATATTTACTAGTTTAAACAGTATTTTTATATCATTATGACCATAGAAAAGATTTATATCATCAGCAAATAAGATTGTGTCTAATACCTAACAAAATTAACTTATTCACGAAAATTTAATAGCAATAAAAGTGATCCATTTTGTTAGTTTTCCCAGAGAAAAATAGGCAGCAACATAAAAAATATGTTGCTGTCTATTTGAGTAGTTCTTAAAATTTTATTTGTTTAATATCGTAGTTTTCTAGTTTGGTTATTAAATTTTAATTATCATCCTAGTCAAAAGCCTTGCTTAGTTCTATAAAAACACCTAAAGTTTGTTTTTATTAAATGAGATGATAATTATGTTAACAAAATGAACAACTTCCTGATCAGTGGAGTTACCCTTTTTATCTTTTAGAAACCCATAACTCCAAAAAATCAAAGAATTTAGGTCTACTATATAAATTATGTTCATTTTTGTCTCAAAATAATCTAAAGTATATATACATTTCTTTTATACATAGTTACTTTGTGTATGCTAATTTAGTATGGACAAGTACTCATAAAACAAAGTTCAACCCGCTCTATTTAGTTTAAAAAACATGCTTCAAGACAAATTTACTTAAGCTTAACCCATATCGGAACCAATGAAGGAAATATCTTTCAAATAAATATTTAACGAAATATACTGTTTTATAGTTTGGTGCCGGAACATTTTGCGAAACACCTTTTTAAAAGTAATTAAGCAAATATAAAACAAGAGCAACGGGAAGCTTTGAAACTCTCAAGATTCTTGATTTCATATAGTGGCCCCTCATGTTTCTATTAGTTTCCTAAAACATATCACTAACAAATTTGAATAGTGAAAACTATTTGAAAACAAAGTTAAAAAATATAGTTATTAAATTAAACAAGTAGAACGACTTTTTTAAACTTTACCCAAACTTAAACCAAAATGTAATTTAACACTTGGAAGAAAAAAAATTAAAATATTTACATCAGTGAAAAGTAAACCGACTTGTTTATGTGTTTACATGTTTAGTATAAAGATACTCAATGAAAAGTGTTTCAGCCGTCTGCGAACTCCCGATGATTATATAACGTCATATGATGACTATATATATACATTATATGTAATCTCCTTCTAACATTTTTTCTTACTTTTATAAAAATATAACTTTTAAAACGATGTGATAAGTTAATATTTAGTTTTCAAGTATTAGAAACGTATTACAAGATGCAAAAATATATTTGTACATGATAATTATTTTTTATTTTAATTTGAAAAATAGGGTATATTTATCGGAGTATTTATATGTTTACATTATTCTATTGTTGCTTTCGGTATCATCTTGGATAATTATTCTGGAAATATATTCTACTATATCTTAAATATTTATCTCTAGTTAAATATAAAGTGTTATGAATTATTTAAATGCGGCATTTCCGACCACTTCGCTTTTATTTTTTATTTCACAAAAATGAAATAATCTCTGTGCACCAATCAATATCAATCAATCAAAAATCCCTTTTATATATACATATATATTTATATATATATATATACATATATATATATATATATATATATATATATATATATATATATATATATATATATATATATATATATATATATATATATATATAATACACAATCTTGTCATTCTACCTTTTTCACCATCTTACTATCCTACTAGATGTCAAGCCCGAAAACTTTATTCACATATTAAATGTAAAATTGATACGCGAAGATTTCTCTACTGTGAAAGAATTATCAAGATATAGAATTCTCTTCCTGATTATATTGTTTACTTGTTCACTATGTCTTTGTTCAAATTTAAATTTAAAAAAGTACAATGTTCATCATCATTGCACACTATTTTAACTTGTTACTTTTGTTTTGTTTTTCGATGTTACATAAGAGTAATTTTGATATTACCCGTATCACCTTTCTGTATTTCTTATTTTTAAATGCAAATAAATTAGAAAATGAAATAAATAATTATTTATTTATATATAAATAAATAAATAAATATATATATATATATATATATATATATATATATATATATATATATATATATATATATATATATAAATATATATATATAAATATATATAGTGCTTTCAAAAAGGTAGGCGCAATAAAACATATACTGAATTTTATTTAGTATATATTTATACTAAATAAAATTTAGTATATATAATATATACTAAATTTTATAATTATAAAGAAACCACCTTTTCTTAAGACATTTTTTTTTTTTTTTCAAACTTTTTTTCCACAACTCACATGTCAATAAGACTTATTTTTTATGTTCGTTTTTTATTGATTTCACAGTGTTATAAAATGGGTTCTAACCTTGACTTTCTGACCCGAGGAAACCCTTTTGTGGAATGATAGCCCACACTATGGGGATCACTTGGATATAAGTATTAAAATCAGCTTACAACGTCCTGGCAAGTTATTGATGTTTAAATTTTCTGAATTTATTGATTACACACGTTCGAAATGACAGCTTGTTTTGCATTTTTACAGTAAGATATAATTTTAAATTCAAGTAAACAAACATACTGTAGCATAAAGAGCATTATGTTTTATGAAAACATAAAAAAAGTTGAAAAATTAAAAGATATCAAGAAGATAAGCTTCCTTTATTACCAAACAAATATAATATTTTTTTATTCTTCTGTTTTTCTGTTTAACTTTTCATAAAAATTATTTTTAACTGTGAAAATAAGACAGTTTTTGAATTTCGGGAAAATAAAAATTTCGGGAAAAGGCATGATTTATTTACTTTATTCACGAGAGCAAAACTGCGTACATCTAATTTTACAAAAAAATGCCGAATACAGCAAAAAACCACCAAGACTGCAGGAAAACTGTCTGTTTTCTTTGCTTCAGTAAATGTCAGAGGGAACTGACACCTTTCCTAAAAGAAAAATGCCAAACAATACTCAATGAGAGCATCGATTTTAGTAATGACAAAGTTCCACTTGGAGTTTGTGAAAAGTGTCGTTCTTGTTTAAGAAGAAAGGATTCTGGAGAACACATCAATCTTCCATCTCTTTACAATTTTGAGACTATAAAAATTCGACCTCAAAATAGAGACACACAATGTGACTGTTTGATTTGTTCTGTTGGAAAACTGAGAAATAATGGTCAACAGAAAACTCAGCTTTTGCAGAGCTCAGCATAAAATACTCCATCTTCAACTGTCCAAAAACGATGCTCTGACTGTTTTTCAATTATTGGAAGAGGATTACCTCATCATTGCACAAAGGGCACTTTGCGAAATAACCTTGTTGCTGTTGCAACCAAGGATCCTGTTGCATCTGAACGAGTTGCTGCTCTTGTTGTTTCAAGTAAGGATTCTTCTCCACATGGCACTGTTCGATTGAGTCAACCACAAGGTGGAAGAATGCTTCCAATAATGCCAGGTAAAAGTTTAACTTTCATGAAAAGATATTTTAGAAATTTCGAAATTAAACAATATCTGTATTTATTTTAGGTTCCTCATCAGCTAGAAAACTATTTCCTCCAAACCCATCAATTAGTATAAAAGAACTTGTTCAAGTTCAGGCAAACACAGGGCTTTCAAACAATGGCATCAAGAGACTAGCTGCTACAATTAATCAGTAAGCTTCACAACATATTGCTGAGAAAAACTATGCTGTAAAATTTGATGCAGTTAGTAAGCAGCTTTCTCACCATTTCACGAGTTCATTGATTAAAGATCATGCTGGATGTGGAAGGACTGTCATTCATTGCAAGGACTTCAAAGAGCTTAAAAATGAACTCATTTCTATGATAAGCACATCAAACAATCATATTGTGAAAGTTGGAATTAACGGTGGGGGAGGATTCCTGAAAGTATGCCTTGGAATTATTGAATTAAATCGTGAACCTAACACTCCCCCAGCAAAACTCAATTGCACAAACAAGTTTTTCAAGGACACTGGAGTTAAGCGACAACTTATTATTGCTGTCTCTGAGGACCTGCAAGAAAACTACTCAAATGTGTCTCAAATTTTCGAATTGATCAATATGAGAGACCAAGATTTTGTTTTGTCCTGTGACCTAAAACTGGCAAATATAATTTGTGGTCTCCAAGCACACTCAAGTGCACACTCCTGCACCTGGTGTGAGTCAAGTACAAAGGACCTTTTAAATCAAGGAAAATTAAGAACTTTCCAATCTCTTGATCAGAATGTCTCACTTTTCAATGCAGCAGGATCAAACATCAAAAGAGCTCGTGATTACATGAATGTTGTTCATTCTCCTGTATTTGATCTTGCTGGTGGCACATTAGTTTTGGACTTCATATCGCCAATGGAGTTGCATCTCCTTATTGGTGTTTTCAATCATCTCTTTGCTGCCCTACTAAAAGTTTTCCCTCAAGGAACTCTTTGGACTGATTCACTGCACATTAAACAACAGCCTTATCATGGAGGGCATTTTGCAGGAAATGAGTGCAGGAAGCTGCTAAAAAATATTGATCTTCTTCAATCTATTGTCGAGAAACACTCATGCTATGCTGCAATACCATTAGTTGATGTATTTCGAAAATTCAATGCAGTAGTGTCTGCCTGTTTTGGATGCGTTCTTGATCTAAGTTATGTACAAAAATTTGAAGCTTTCAGAGTGGCTTATGTGGCACTGCAAAATGTTTCTGTGACACCCAAGGTTCATGCTGTATTTTTTCATGTGAAAGATTTAATTGACAAACACGGCCAAGCTCTCGGACTTTACTCAGAACAAGCAACAGAGGCAATGCATCACAACTTTCAAGTGCATTGGCAAAGGTACAAACGACCTAACCATCATCCTGAATACAGTAAAAAGTTGCAATGCTGCCTTGTGGACTTTAATATTAAACATTGCTTGTGAAAAGAGCCATTTTAGAATGATTTTTTCTTGTATTAGAATATTTATTTTA
>NC_088934.1:17362500-17445000 GCF_038396675.1 Hydra vulgaris | reverse complement strand
AATTTTAAAGAAATGTTTGCAAGCAGGACTGAAAATCACATTAAAATTTTTTTTTGTGTCACACTTTCAATAAAATTCCAAATAAGTTGACCGAAATCACCTGTCACTAAAGAATTTATCTGTAACTTGTTGACATTGATTTTTATTTATTTTTGGAGAATGCTAAATTTGTACATAATTTACAATTTTTAAAGTCGTAACTTCTTTTGTCTATACATTTCATTTGTAGATTGTAATGCTTAATAAAACTGTACTGCTTCTTTTAATGATTTACTTTTCCCAAGCAGCATGCTACATTGAACCTAAACTACATTTCCCAAGCAGCATGCTACATTGAACCTAAACTACATTTCCCAAGCAGCATGCTACATTGAACCTAAACTACATTTCCCAAGCAGCATGCTACATTGAACCTAAACTACATTTCCCAAGCAGCATGCTACATTGAACCTAAACTACATTTCCCAAGCAGCATGCTACATTGAACCTAAACTACATTTAAATAGAGATGATAAGTAGATGTTTAAATATCATTTTAACTATTATACATTTAAATAAGCTAATTGTTTAAGAATAAAATGCTTTTTATATTTTATTTCAGAAAAGTAAAAACGAAGATTTTTACTTTTCTGAAATGATAAAACACATGAAAAATAAAAAAAATGATAGAATACATGAAAAATAAAAAAAATGATAGAATACATGAAAAATAAAAAAAATGATAGAATACATGAAAAATAAAAAAAATGATAGAATACATGAAAAATAAAAAATGAGACATTTGCTGCCAATTATTTGCTACTAAGTTTCTAATCAAATCTATTTTAACTAAACACCTTTTAAACTAGATATTCAACTATCATTTTAAATTTAACATCATTGTTTAAAATAACTAAATTTAATAATACTTCATTTTTATATTTTTCTTAATTAAATATAAAATTACAAAATAATTTTTTTATAACCAGATGTCCTTCAATGAGATGACCTTCAACAAAATATCTTCTAATGAGATGTCCTTATTGACATTAACCTGTTTTGCAGATTAGGATTGAGTTTTTTAAATGTGATACTACCATTAGGAAAATTACAATCAAATGTTCCATCTAGTTTCATCTACAATTAAATTGGGGGTTTTACTTGTCACTTACCTAAGAGAAGTAAACCACAAAATAATGTCATGATCAAGATGAGGACCAGGACTATTTATACCAACAATAATATAAATATAAAAAGAAAAAAATAGTAAACAACAAAAAACTTTTAAGTATAGTAAAATAAATCAATAATTTAATTTCAAGTTCAAATTTTTCATTAATGAAAATGTTATCTAATAAAAAAAACTAACTTAAGAAAATCAAAATTTTGCTAAGTTTCTCTTACTATTTTAAAACTAATTATTTATTTTAAAGTACATGTACTAAATAATAGTTTGAATTGAACTGCTAACACAAAGTACAGAGTTTGAGTTGAAGAGTTAACATAAAGTAGGCATACTAGATAATAGTTTGAGTTGAACTGCAACAAAACACTTTTACTTTTAATTTTGGAGTTTAATGTTGTAATGCCATTATCATCTTATTATAAATAAACTTTTTTTGTGCAACAAATCTTATTAAAAATTGATGAAAAAATCATTTTCGCTTGTTGCTTGTTCATCACTTAAATTTTGTTTTTGCTACCAGCAACTCTATACTCCAGAGGAAGAGATTTATATTCAAGTTTAAAAGTAATTAATGTAAATATTCAAAATGGAATTTAAGCTTCCTATAAACCTGATATAGCATTTACATTAAAACCTTTTAAACAAAAAATATTCTCCCCCCCTCCCCCAAATTCACACTGTATACAGAGATGCTGAGAACAAAAACAATTTTAAGGTCTAATTTTACCAAACCTTAAGTAATAAAAAAATTTAATTACAAAATGATAAAACTTAAAATTAAACTTAAAATTAAATTTCATTATATCATACACAGATAATATAAAACTACCTGTTTTTTTGTTTCAAAATAGTTGCAATGTCCTTTATGAGTATTTGTAAACTCTCCTTCACATCTGTGAGCATTAAGTATGGTTTCTTTATATTTTTCTACAGCTAAAATGAGTTTGCCTGAGGATCTTAAAACTAAAAAAGATTCATCATTTGATACATTTATAAGATTTTTCCACTTAAGCAACTGTTTTCGCAATGACATTGATGTTATTCGTGGAAACTTCTGCTCATGAAGAGTTTTTAAAAAACCTCTATCGTTTATTAAAGTTATATCAGCAAGCAACCTTTTTAACAAACGAATGTGATCTTCGTTTAATTGCGAACCTATGCTATTAACATTTTTTCGACGCCGCTTAACAATTTTAAATTTATTTGGATTGGAGGGTAAATTATTCAAAGGCATAGAACTGCCATCATCTTGTGTTATTTCTTGTTTGAATAAGTTTATTTGTTGCAGTGTGGTGGTGTTGTGGTGGTTTATTTGTTGTGGTGTGCATTGACTATCAGTTTCTTCAATTTTTATTTCACTCTCTATTATTTTACTACAATTATTATAGATAACATATTCTTTGGATTCATCTTGATTTATATTCATTTCGAAAAAATTTTATTCAAAGGTAAGCTTATACAAGTTTGGAACACTGAAAATAATAATAATTAATGACAATTAATTATTAAACAGTTATTAATACCAATAATATTAACATGAATAATATATCATACTCATCATTTCTGAAAATATAATTATTTTGAGGGAAAGATAATTGTAAAACAAACAGTTATAAATTATTTGTATACTATGTTTTCTATATAAAATTTGTTTTGATAATTTTATTTAGGTGATAATAATAGATGTAACTTGCATATCACAGGTAAATGACACATATATCATTTATTTACAATGAAGGCTAACACAAAATGTCTTGATAACATCATGTTGAAATAAGAATAGATGAAGGCAAATTGACAAATAAATTGTGTGGGTAGGTAACATTTACATACAAAAAAAATATATGTTCTACCTATTTAGTCAGTCGATGTATGTACTGAAGCCTTTGGCAGTAAGCTAATTTAGTATGACATCAGACAGGTTAACAAAACATAAAAAAAAGTTTTATATACATATATCTATATATATATATATATATATATATATATATATATATATATATATATATATATAAATACGTATATATATGTATATATGTATATATATATATATATATATATATATATATATATATATATATATATATATATATATAAACTAGTAGAAAATCACTAAACAAATAAATTTTCAAATGATTCATTTCTAATGAGCCTTTATTGATGAAACACAGTGTTAAATGAAAATTTTTTGTTATGTGATTTTCAACTAATTTATTATTGCTCTGTTCTTTTAAGAACATTGAACCAAAAAGAACAAAGATTTAGCCCAATAGTTCTTACAATTACGATTAATTATATCATAATTACGCATTTAATACGATTAATTATATCGTAATTATGATATAATTAATCGTAATTATGATTAATTATATCGTAAAATCGTAATGTTATGAATAACATTGTAACATTAGAATGTTATGATCTGTAGTTTGCAATAAAATGTTATTGTCCCACAACTGTTGTGCAAATAATATGATTGGCCAGCATTTAAATAACATGATTGGTCAACTTTTAAATAATATGATTGGCCATCATTTAAATAAAATTAAAACTTTTGATTAAGAAACAAATGTTTTGAAATCTTGTTCAAAATGATAAATAATAACATTTATGAAATAAATTATCAAATAAATATTAACATTTATGAAATAAATTTTATGAACTGCTTTGAGCAATATTATTATTCAATATAAATATATACACATACATTATCTATAAATTTTATATACACATATATTTATAATAAACAAAATATATAAAAATCATTTTGACAACTAAAATCATATAAAATTAAAAAAGCTCGTCATCAAGTGCAAATTTGCTTTTAACTAATTTTCTCTGAACTTGATGCGGTTTGATATTGTCATCAGTAGCATTTTTTATGGAGGTCTGAAGTTGAGAATGTTTATTGTCTAAAATTGCGTCCTAAAAAAGAACATAAATAGATTTAATCTCATTGTATTTAAAATAAATAAACTAAACTTTGTAAAAACACTTTAGATTAGTTAAAAATCACCTTAGATTTTTTACTTTGCAAACCACTGCTTGCCCATTTCATTGCAAGTTCATCTTTATCTAAAATATTCAAACCCATTTTTTACATAACTTTAAATTATCATATTTAATAAATATTAAATTTTATATTAACACAATGAACTTAAATCATATCAAAACAATATTTTTCTACCTAATTTTACATCTAAAAAATGCTTCAATAGTTGAATCATCAAACTTTTGAATCAAAGAAAATACTACACTACCCATAACCAGATTTTTTTTTTAAATTTATTTGTAATCATTATTTAGGTGGTTATGATTAGCAGCATAATAATAAATACAAAAATTTTTTACAGACTTTAAAGATTTTAGTGCATTTTAGTAAATACTGCCACTTATGACCAAACCTATTTAATTTAAAAAATACTGTATTTAATTTGTATTATATATAAACAAACATTAAATTTTTTAATAAAGTGCTTGTTGTGGTTTATTATTTCTCATATTATCAAAACTGAAGTTTATATTATACACAAAATATGAACTTTATAAAAGTTTTGAATAAGATAAAATAACAATAAAAAAATTATATATAAATCTTCATTTAAAATTGAATGACCATTACAAGAGATTTAATGAGTTGTACAATTTTATCTGTCATTAAATACCAAGCAAAAGCTTGCTAAAAATGCAGGTAAAGAAACAAATCGTTTATGCATTGAAAAGGCATTGGAGCTCTTAATGTTTTATGGCAAGTAGAGGTCACTGACACCATCACAAAGAATACAGAAGTATTTTCAAATAAAAGATTGTTAATAGGTGATCTTTGCAGTGTTCAGAGCTGATGGGAATCTGTTTGGATTTCTGCTGTTGGTGTGAGCTAATTTAGTGACTATGGGATAGCATGAGTCAGCAAGGATCTTTTTAAGAATATTAATACAGATCTTGTCTAGTAACTTTTCAAGAGCAAAACTAATATTGCAGCCGCTAGAAAACTAACATTGCAGCCGCTCGAATAGGTTACATCAATTTCAATAAAATTTATTATCATTTTTATGGAAATACTGAATCTCTTTTTTTGCAGTAGGACTGCGCTAAGAAAGAACAGAAGCACAATATATCAGTGGCTAAGGGCATTAGATTTTTAGACTTGAAAAAGGCTGAGTGTGTCCGATTTGCTTAAGGAGTTAGAGTAAATATGGTACTGATTTTATATTTTTGTGCACTTTTGTCCCCAATCTAGATTCTCATTGAGCATGATTCCAAGGTATTTGTGGCTGTTGACTATTTCAAGCTCAGTACTGTTGAGTATGAGAGAAAGTACATCTTGGATTTCAGAACATCTGGGATTAATTCTAATGATTTTACATTTAGGGCTATTAAGTTTTAATCCATTGACAACAGACCATAATGCAACGCCAACTTCAATGAATTGAGGTCAGCTGGCAGGAACTTTATCATAGATTATATAAGTTAGGATATCATCAGCATATTTTTGGAGAATGGTTTCAGGTGGGAGATAGGGGTTAATATCAGAAATATAGAAAATTTACAGAATTGGACCAGGAACACTACCTTGAAGTACACCAGCTTCAATACATTTCCAGTCAGTGGCAAGATCATTTGTTTTAATTTTTTTGGCAATGGTTATATAAACAAGCTGCAATCCTGGAAGTAAGCCAGCTAGGCTAGGTAAAATATTCATTAACTTAACAGTAATTTGTAATGACTTTTAATGTACAATGTCTTGGAAGGAAACCAAACTGTTTGTTAAAGACCCATATGTGATGGACAATGAAATTGGTAATAATGCGTTCAAAAACTTTGCATAATGAGGATGTAATGGCAATCGGATGGTAGATAAGGATTAGATATTTTAAGAACTGGTTGAGGTTAACAAGCATTATTGCTCTTAAAGTTTGGCAGATGTCTTTGTCAGAATAACAAAAATTGTTGCAAGCAGCTTATATTTCATACAGTGAGTTACCTAAGGTTTCAAGATTGATACATCGAATTAGTACAACAGAGTGAAATTAGTGGTGCTAGTGGTAGAGAGCTTGCTTCATAAGTGAAAAGTTCTGATTTCGAGTTGAGAAAAGGTTGTAACCACAATTAATTGTTAGGACCTCTGTGATGCTGGGTAACACTGCTGGCGGTGTTTGGGTGACACCTGCTAAGAAACTGGTTTGGGGACACCAAATATTATTATATTTTTTTCACGCTTAACTGTTTGCTTTAGTTCAACAAGGACCTGACCAATATGTGGCAATGAGTTTGGCTTTTTTCTGACTACACTACTCCAGGACTGCTGGTGTCAACTTACTTGGGTGATTGATTGAGAGTTGAGGTTAGTCTCTATAACTGCCAATATTTGTTTAAATTTTTTTATTTGGTTGGCTTGCAAGTTAATAGTAGCTTTATGTTCAGAAATGATGTTCATGAGCTCCATTATCCAGATATCAAGGTGGGCAATTGGCAGTGCTAAGTTTTTGATAGCTGAGTAACCATTGGCATCAATTTTTTTTTAATACAAAATAAATCTTTATATTTTAAGGCAATTTAAATAAATGACACTATTGGAACTACTGGCTGTTTAAATTATATTTAATAATATTTTAAAGGACATTCTTTAGGAAAAATGAAAAACAGTTTTTCCGGGAGTTGCATATCTAAATTAGATCAATTGGTCTTGATCTGGCCTAGCAAACTGACAAAAATTACCTCTTACACCATAAATTAGAAAAACACATGGCATTTAATATAAAGACATACGAACAGTATCCCACCCCTTTAGCTATATATAATGCGCAATAGCCACACATGGTTTTACACCTAAGAGTTGAAACATTTTTTACTTGTTTTTTCCGCATAACATAAGTTAAACAGTATTTTCAGTTCTAAGTTCTCCATATATATATATATATATATATATATATATATATATATATATATATATATATATATATATATATATATATATATATATATATATATATATATATATAATATATATATAATATATATAATACATGTAATATATATAATATAATTTTCAATTTGAAATTTATATTATATATATTATAAATACTATTGAAAACGTAACATCCATAATACATGGTTTTCAATCCATGTATTGAACGTATTCAATACATGTTATTTTAAATTGAAAATTTTAAATCAAAACTGTTATTTTAAATTGAACATTAATTAACTAGACCGGAAAAAGTTTAAAATCTTAATTGATAGGTTGCTTTACCAAACCAAAACCTTCAGTCGATATATGTATTCTCCCTGCATATTCTCCCTATTCAAGTAAGTTGATGTATGTATACTCTAGTGAGTTTATTTATAAATAAATTAAGGTTATAAATCATAAATATATATAAATAAATTAGGGTTTGCAGTTATTAGGGTAATTGTCAATAAAACAAAAATAAAATGTATACAATAATAATCTATCAATTATTTAGGAATCATGATAAATGATTCCTAAACACATTTTAAAACAATTTATAATATTTGGTACAATATATAATTTAATTTTTTGTTTATTCCTGAACATTTATCTATTAAGAATTCATTTTTATTTCTTAAATGAGTATATTTTACTTTCAAAAAAAAAATTTTTGATTTTAACTCCTTTTAAAGCATTCAGATTTAAACAGATTTAAAGTAAAGTTAAAAACCTTTTTTTGAAGCTGTTTCCTTCTTTAACTTATCTTGCTTTCTACCTAATGTTGAGGTGCATACTAACTCATCATTTTCGTCATCATCTTCATCATCGTCATATTCATTACTGATCAATTTTGAGTTATTTGACCAAGGGTTCGATGATGCTTTTAATTGCGTAACAGAAGTTGCTTAAAAATAAAATTTAAATTGTTTGGTAATTGCTAAAAAACATAAAATTAAAAAATATTATTTATTAAAAATAAATGCTGTTGCTTTTATCATTAGAAATTTTTTTTAAGCAGTTAAAACAATACTTATAACTAACAAATTGATACACAAATAAAAAGGTTATATACAAATAATATATTATTCTATCAAATTAAAATAATAATATCTATGTCATAGTTATTTTATTTAAAGTTGTCATACAATGATACTATAACCAGTTTGTTATCTATTTAATTACCCCCCCCCCCCCCCCACACACACACACCTAATACAACCATTCAACTTATGTTTAAGCACCAGCAAATAGTGTTTGCATTAAACGAATAGCAAATAGTAATATTCGTTAAACATAGCTTAATTAATAACAATTTTCATTTAACAAATAGTAATAACATTTTATTTCTTCAAATAATAATTTTTTTTTTTAAATAGTAATAAATTTTTTTCAATTATGTAACCTAGATACTTAAATTGTCAATGGAAACAAAAAAAAAATTTAGGAAAATAGATAAAAGTTGTTTAACACAACTTTACATTTCTGCTTTGGAATGTATATTATGTTATGTATAATGAAATATTAAAAAGTGATGCTAAAAAATTAATAAATATATATACATAAAATTAATAAAAAATTAATAAATGAAAAATAATAATAATAATAAAAAGTAAAAACTAAAAACGAATAAAGAAAATTTTATTAATTATAAGTGATTAACATAACGCTTAGATAAAAGTATAATCAAAGGAGGGACACCAACCTTTTTTTATAATAAAATAATTTAAAAACAAAAACTAATAAGTATCAACTTATAAAACAATCTATACAATGTGTTGCTTTATTTTGTGTCATCTGATTTTTACATTTAGTGATTCAAATTTTACCTACATTCTCAATTAAGTTCCTTCATGTGGATTTATACCCAAATGGAAACATTTGTATTTTAAACACTCAGATTTATTGTTTAAAAAATAACTCTGCAGAGAATTATTAGTTAAGCAATTTATAAAAAAAGAAGAAACTAAAACCAGAATCTTGAACTTTAAACTCAACTTTAACAAATAGTGAAACAAATAGCTAATAGTATACTTATTGACTGAAGTTTTATGAGGACCTAATATTCCTTTAACAAATGGTACTATTTGTTAAAGGAATATTCATTTAATGAATAGTACACTATTCATTAAATGAATAGCACTATTCAATAAACTTTGTAAAGGAAGTTTAAGGAATATTCTCTATTCGACTTTGTTTAACAGGCAAGGTTAAACAAATAAAATACATCCCTTAATATAACTTTTTCACTTCTATTTATGTAAATACATCTCCCTAATCTTCTTCACTTCTTATGTCTATTACATTCAAGGGGTGGTTGTGAACCATTATTCAACAAATACAAATGCGCTGTACAAATTTCTAAAGGACAGATGTTGATTTTGAGAAAATTATAAACATATTACTCAAAATGAACAACTCGCTCATAATGTCTAAACACCATTTTCTTTAAAGCCATGCATGACAAATTAATTGTTGATCAGTAAGATCCAGGACTTTGCACAAAATATCGAAGTAAGGAAAGCATTACAATTTGTAAAGGCAGTAGAAAATATGGCTGTCAATGTCATTTTGGTTAACTTGAAGAAACTCAAATTTCAATAATAATAGCTTTTGGTCTAGAAGTCTTTTAGTAAGCTTTGAGATTCAACAAACAGATAACAAGAAGCCAAACATGTTTATTATAAACATTATTTTAAACGTTATTTTAAACGTTATTTTAAAGCCAAAGTTAAAGCAAGCCTAAAAAATTTTTTATAAGAATCTTTTTCTATTTTATAAATTACAAGCATTAATTGAAAATAAAATGAAACTTAAGTAGCATTTTTTTCAAACAACAATGACTTTTGGAGTTAGAGCTTTACATTACTAATGCAATATCAGTTAGCAATGACCTTTAGAATAAAAACTTAAGCAAATGGAGCTAAATGGAATAATGCATTTATATAGAAAACATATAAAAGGCATAAAAAATAGATGCGGCAAGCACTTTTTTTTTTTTTGAAAACTGAGGTAAGTACACAGAGTATGCCGTTGTAGCTTTTATTTGGGGACTTATTAACCCCAACTTTTATTTTGAAATTTTCTTGTGTACAAATATGGTAAGAGTATGTTGTCCTGGTAACGATTTATGTAATGATTTACAAATGTATCAAATGTGGTAAATTTACTAAAAATAAAAATTTTGTAGCAGTCAATTGTTGCATTAAATTGTGCAATTTTCATATCTTAAATGTACTAATGTCGTATGTAGCATTTTTTTTAAAGTTTTGACACTTTACAAGTGGCAACCCAAACTTTTGTCAAAATTTCACATATCACTTTAGAGTGTCAGTTAATTGGTTCCTTTGCGTTTTTATTATAAATTCAACTGTTTTGTAATAAATAGAAGTGAAATTTGGTTAGCTGTGGAGATTTTTTAGAAAAAAAAATTTTCAGTAAAGAAAATAGTAAATAAAAGTAAATAGATCAGGCAAAACAATATTGTGATTTGTATTCATATTTTATTTTTTGATTTATTGTTGCAACTAGAAAATCAAGTAATCCTATCAATATCAGGTTCTCAAAGAGAAAAAAATGTGTATTTTTCTCTCTGAAAATCTGATATCAAAATGTTAAAATGTGGTATGTACAAAAGTAATATATAATTTAATTAAAATGTTTAAAAAAATATAGCTTCACATAAGAAATGAACAATTAAAAAATTTTAATATATACCAATATTATCCATATATAAAAACAAATTATAACTTTTGTTATGACTTTCTAAAATAAATTTAAAATATTTAAAGTGGGAAATCTGTGAACACACATTAAAACTGTAATCATTGAATTATACAGTCTATAATATTACAATATTTATTTTTAAAATCTTCAAAATATTCATATTACCTTGTGTAATATCAAAAAAAATATTACCTTGAGTCATTTTACGGCTTTTTTTATCATGCAAGCTGTCACTATCAACAAATAATTCTAAAGATCCTTTGGACCTTGGCTTATCATGAGAATCTTTATGTTTCTGTTGGTTTTTGTGATCGGTATCAAAAGAAGATTTTAAATTTGATCTTCCATTATTCTTATATGATTTTTCATTATTTTCTTTAGATTCTTTTTCAGGCTGAGTTTTAGAATCATTAATATTATAAGAAGATTTTTGGTTGTTTCTATATTTTGAGAGACTCACACTGCTCCCTACCACCACATCATCATCTTCATCAGAATCAATATTACTCAATTCGTCATTTGATTTAACATTGTTCTCTTTGTCAGCAGAAGAATGGTACATACCTTAATAAGATTTAAACATAACCAATTATTTGAATTATGCAAAATTTAAAAAAAGTTAACATCAAGGCTTTGAAAATGTTAAAAAAACTAAATAAAAAACTTTTAACATCAAATTTTATTTTAAAAATTTTATTACCTTTTTTATTTTTTTTAGCATGATTTTCCACCTTATTTACTTGTTTTTCTTCATCACTAAAAAATAGATATTAAAAATACCAAAAAACATCTAAACTTATTTTAATATTTGTGATAAAATGGTTAGTTAATATAATCATTATTTCACAACGAGTAGGTAACTCACTGTTATTAAGGATGGTAGCCCTCCTAGCCTGATAAACAAATACTACACAAAACATTTTTAATCAAAAGTTTTTAGTTGAAAGTTAGCTTTATTTTAACAGCCACATAACTAAAAACTTTGCATTTTCAATGGTCAAGTTGTTGAAGTGTGATGGCAAAACTGCTTCATATATCAAGATTGCAAAACTGCTTCATATAAAACTTTCGGAAAAAAAATCCACGCAAGTAAATTCTTCAAATTTACAGAAAAAAAAGATGATATGAATGAAGCTGTTCCATTTTCTGCTGTAGTGAAGAAAATTACAGATGAACCGAAAAAACAAGGCATCGATAAAAATTTTTTTTTCCCCAACCTGCCTCACCAAGTCATTAACTGAAATCTTTTGCTAATTTTTGACAATTCATCTACAAATTTTTAATTTTTTTGGATAGTATCAGGTGTAATAGGTCTATAAATATTAAAAAAAAATTAAAAAACTATCAAAAAACACCCCTGGTGGGTTTAACTTGATTGAAATAAAATTGACTATCAAAATAACTCCAACATGCAGGGTTATATTGATAACTGTTTGGGCTTTTAAAATAAACAAAAAACAGTTACTGATATTTCTGAAAAGCATTTTTTACTGTTAAGAAAAGGTCATTTGGTATATAAAAACTAAAAACAGCAGTATTACATTAAAATTTTAAAAAGTATTACATTAACTTTTTAAAAAAACCTATCAAAACTAAAACCTATTAAAGTAACCCCACTTGGCCATAATAACTTAAAAAGATACGATTTGGAGATTAAATATATTTTGAATAAAAAGTGCTTATAGAGGCTACAATATTTGCATTTAAATTTTTTAAGAAAAATATTTAAAAAAATCTCAAACCTCAGAGACATGTGTTCAAATTAAAGAGAATGATAAAAAAAGTTTGAGCTGATTTTTTTTGATTAAAACAAAAGAATAAATGCATACCAAGAAAAAATTTTTTATTATAGTCAAAACTTGCCTTCTTCATTTTGTTGTAGGCCAAATAGTCTTCATAGTATACGCCGCAATCTACAGACTTGAATAATTTATTCAAGCGTATTTTATTACTATAAATTTTAGTACATGACATCGTTGATTTTTATGTTAGTTTACAAAACCAATCTTTTAAACAAACAAAAAAATCATGATGTCATGAATAAAAGCTTTTAGGAATAAAACGTGGTTGAATAAATTATCAAGTCTGTAGATTATGGCTTATATTATGAAGACTATTTGGCCTACAACGAAATGGAGAAGGCAAGCTTTGACTAAAAAAAAAAATTTTTTTTTTTGGTATGTATTTATTCTTTTCTTTTAACCAAAAAAATTAGCACGAATAAATATTTTTTATCATTCTCTTTAATTTAAACACAACATGTCTTGAATGTTTGGGATCCCTTTAAGTATTTGAATTTGTGATTTACCATATCTTTATTTTTTTTAAAGAGATGTTTTAGAAAAAAAATTTTTAACAGCTAGATGGAATATTTTTTATATTTGATGAGAGAACTTGGCTTGAATTTTAAATAATGTTTTAAATAATTTTATCAGTTTTTTATTAACTAATTTATTTTTATTTTTTTGAGTAGTACAACAAATATTTTATAGAAAGATCTAGAATTCTTAGAATTCTTCAAGAATATTTTCTTATTACTAAAAATTCTTTCATGGTTGGAAATATTAAAATTGAAAGCAATGATGGTAGGCTAGATGAAGTTATAATAGATATAAATATTAAGGTAATTAAAAATAATAGTTGCCAAAATGAAAAAAAATAGGTTTAGCCAAGATAAAATTCTCCAAAATGTAGAAGATGCTAGACCAGCTAATTTGAACCCAATTGAGGACAGTGTGGTTATAGACGTTGAAAATAATAGTCACATAAATAAAATAGATAGACTTAGGCAAAATTAATTGTCTACAAAATGTAAGAAGAACTGGTAGGTGAGCTGAAGATAATTTAAAACTAAATGAGAACTATGTAGTTAGACAATTTGGAAATAATTGTAGCAAAAATCTAAAAGATAGGCTTATGCAAGATAAAATAACATCTACAACATGTAAGAAGAGCTACTAGACAAGAGAAATAACATTGTATAGCAAGAAAAAAAATACTATTCCATATTTGCTATTGATCTCCATTGTATGGCTTATTTAAAATTTCTGTCCTAATATTGGATAACAACATGTGTAATGTAACTCCTCATTCTATACATGGACACTTTTTTAGCTGAGTTAGTATGTTTTCACTTGATGAGACATGATTTTTAAACATGCCTTAAATACAATTGATATTTTGTTAAAACAACAACTTTCCATTTGTAACAAAAGTCATTATTTTTAGTGGCAACTTGAGGCAAATACTGCCTGTTGTGAAAAGTGGGTAACCAGCTGAAATTGCAAAAACATCTATAAAATGTTCTTTACAGTGGCAAAAGTTTGCAGGAGGAAAGGAGAATTTTCCCAACGGCAAACAAAACTTCGTAATGGAACAATACCCCTCAATAATAAAGATTCATTTAAAGGATGTATTGAACTACAGCATCAGGGGATTGTTAAAGAAAATAGCTTAATTTTTGAAAAGATGGAGATGTTGAATGAGATGATTGTTTTCAACATGTGATTTTAACACCCAAATAACACATAACAATATCTAATAATTTTTAATGTAATGTATTGCGTACTTTCAAATATTTTATGCTATTGCTATTTTAGTATGTTTTTGTTGTGGTATTGTTGTTGTGTTTCGTGTTGTGATATTGTTGTTGTGTTTCGTGTTGATAGGCATCTTGGCTTACCTGTTGGTATTTATTGTTAAGAATTGGCTTTTGATTGTAATCACTAAAAATTGGCTTTTGTAAAAATAATCTTGTAATAAAATCAGCTTTTACCTCTTTTTTATTTAGATTTTATATTAGGCTGTAGTTGGTTTACTATTGGTTGGTTTGCCATTCTTTAGATGCCTGTTGTTATAACTGATTTTGACAATTATTATGTTTTGCTAATTTGTTAAAAAATATATACTTTCCTACATATTTCATTATATATTGTTTATTAATTATAAAAAAAATTGTTATAAAGATGTTTATTTAATTCTTTTTTTATTGGATATCTTAATATGTTATTTAATAATTGTATACAAACTTTGTTGTAAATATTTTTCTTTATTTTTAATTTTATATTTTATTAATAGTTCTTTCTGATTTAAAATTGTTTTAAATTAAAATAACTCTCGTCAGCAAAAAAAAAAAAAAAAAACAGGGAAGAGGAGTAATTATAAACAGAAGGGTCAGAATTTTTTTTAAAAAAAACTTCAAATTTTTAAAATCATGAATACGCAAGGAGAAAATTCTTATGCTTTATTATGTTTATGTAAATCAATTAGTTTAGTCTACATTTAACGCTTTTGAGGAAAAAAAAATTTTTTTCAAAGTAAAAAAATTTAAGCAATTTTACATTCCTTGAAAATAACTACAATTAATTTTCTAAGATTTACTAAAACCTAATAATAATAAAGAATAAGAATATAAATGGCAGGTATGAAAGAGACCATGACCCGCATTAAAAGTTTGGATAGATTACAATAATAACTATAATAAACTTACAATAGTTACAATAATGATGATAATTATATCCTTAAATACCATCTTAATCTTTTGCTGCATGAACTTTGATACTTTGCCTTCTGTTGCAGCAGAATATTTTGGCAAATGTTTTCAGCAAAATATATAATAGAAAATATAAAATGATAATTTTGTCATATAGTAATATCAATCATTTTGGGTGATGAACTATAAGGTTAAAAAAAGTTTTGATGAAGTGATGAAGGCTAAAAAAAGTTTTGATGAAGTGATGAAGGCTAAAAAAAGTTTTGCAGTATGATAATATTTATCATAAAATTTTTTCTTTTTTTAAAAAACAATAATTTGATATAGTGACCCAATGAATTGGCACAGCGAAGTGGGCACACATTGACTGACTTAAATAGGGAGAACATTCAGGGAGTGTACACACATTAACTGAGTTAAATAGGGAGAATATGCAGGGAGTGTTATTGACTGGAGGTTAAGATTAGGACTGCCAATTCTTACCAAAACCCTCAGTCAATGTAGGTATACTCTATGCATGTTCTGCCTATCTAAGTCAGTCGATGTATGTACACTCTGCAGCATGTTCTCCCAATTAAAATCAGTTATTGTATGTACAAAAAAATTAAAAAATAAAGAAAAAATAAAGAAACAAAACAAAAAATGACAATAAGCAATAAAAAAATAAAAACACTTTTTGAATTTAAAAATTCCAAAAAAAAAAAAAAAAAAAAAAAAAGTTTCTACAATAATTTTATACTTAGTTATGTTTAGTTATGCTAATTAGTTTGTTAATTGGCATCTTATTGGTTTAATGGTTAATTAGTATTTAATGGTTACTTAGTTTCTTTTTTACTAGTTGTGGTTACTTAGTTTCTACAATTATTTTATTTACCACCAAAAAAAAAAAATTATTTATCTTCATTGTTAGAATTAAAAAATCTAACTAGTATTAATTTATCAATGCATATTAGTTGGATTTTAATATTAGTAATAAAAAAACTTTTATAAAAATTTTGAAAGAAACCTATAAAAATAAGATCAAATTAAAAAAAAAAAAAAATTATTAACACAAAACAAACAAAAAAATCAATAAAAACTACACTTGAAAGAAAACATGTTAATATTAATACTGTTTAATGCTATATAAGTTAACACAAAACTTTATAATGACAGATTGTATTAAGTACTTTTTTTATTCATAAAATATATGCTTGTTGCCAAAGAAACTTAGATATTTATTTACATAAATAATTTGGTATATGTAATTCAAAAAAAAATTATTTTAGTTGGTAACTCGTGATACAAGCTGGTAAAAAAAAAAGTTGTTGTTGCCATGCTGTAAAATAGCTTTTAAAAACATCAATGTGTGAAAAGGCAATTTGTTTTATATAACAAAGATGAAATTAATTAACTTTGGCTTAATGAAGGAGGAAAAGTAAAAAGGTTGAAAATGTGGGAATTGACAGACTATTATTATGAGTGTAGAAATTTACATAAAACAATAAAGCATGTCAAAAAGATGACGATATTACGCACAGTTGAATGTCTTTTAAACCTAAAGGAGTATTAGGTGTAGCAAATAAAAAAAATTATTGAAGAAATGTGGATTTATATAGTGAATACTAAACAAAGTAAAAATTTTTAAAAAGAAAGCATAAAGCAAAAAATTACTTTTTGTTTTTATTCAGAAACTGACTCCGAACTGCGTGAGCTCTAAAAGCGGACTGAATAAGCAATACATCACTTTCATATGGTTCCTTCTTTAAAAGATTTTTTAAAACTCCACTCTTATTTTTGTCTTCATTAATGGAATCAATAAATTTCTGCCGAGCAAGATGACCTTTTAATGCAGCTTGAATTTCAATGACACTCTTAAATATTAAATAAAACACCATTTTATATTTATAAATGAATAAAACAAGATTTTTGTATTTATACAAGAATAAGCAAAACTTCATATGACAAATTTACTTACATTGATTAATATTTCTTCATAATTGTTTTGAGCTTTTTCCTTAAAAAAAAAAAAAAAGGAAAAAAGAAACAGTTTTAAAACAAATAAAATAATAAACAATGAAATGCTAAAATACTTTAAAACTGATAAATTACCATTTTGTTCTTTCGGTTTCTCCAACTTCTTTGTATTGTTGTTGCTGCTTCATTTTCTTTTAAGGCATTCAGTCTCTCTTCCTTTACCAACTCAGCTCTCTCATTCGTAAACTTAGCTTCCTTAAGATTTTCAGGCAAAGATTTTTGCATGAGTGACTTTTTTCTATTTTAAAATTTAATTAAAAGGTAAAGATATAACAAATTTTTTTTTAAACAAATAAATAGAACAATGAAATAAATAGAACATACCTAATGTCGTTAGATATTTTTGTTTCATTTTCTACTGTACTTGTTCTTGATTGCAAAGTAACAGGTGTTTTTTTATTTGCCTCAATTTGTTGTCTAAAAGCAAAGCAAAGTAAAAAAATAAGGTGTAGAGCGAACACTTAACTGTCAACTCATGTCAAAAATGAATAAAAGTTAATATTACAATAACTTCTTTTATATTTATAACTATCATAAATATAGATTGTAATACACAATATAAAAAATAAAATAAATTTAATAATAGCGATAACAGTAGCAATAAAATTGATGCAATAATTAAAAAAACAACTAAAAATACTTATACAATTTTAGAAATTTAAAATTGTTTTGTTATATTTATTTTTTCTTAATATTTTTGAGAGCCAAAGCTGCCAATTTTTCTTGGCTCCTGCACTGGTTCTAGCAAAAACTAGCATCCCCATGGTTCTGGTTTCCATAGTTCTATCAAGACTGAACAAGCTTGGTAGCAGCACTCAAAAGAATAATAAACAAAAATAACAGCTAAATAATTATTATTACAGTCATATGGCATATGAGAACTTGACACCACAAAAGGTTGGTAAATGTGGAAAAATTAGAATCACACTCTGTTGCAACAAAGATTGTCTTAGAAAATAAACAAATCACCAATGATGCAATAACTGAAAAGTTGGAGCAACCTAGTGTCAAAACGTTAAAGAGAATGGTTCAGCGTTGCCTTATGATCTTGGTTATAGCCCACAACGCCCAGCTAAGAAGTCTAAACTGACACAAAAAACAATGCAAATAGGTTGAAGTGGACAAAAAAGAAATTTAACTGAAGATTGGAAATTGGAAAAACTAATTTAGATGTAATATTAATTTAAAAATATTCACTTTCTTACATCAAACTTTTGAAGATTTACTCAACAATCTACATGTAGTATTTTCATGTGTGACAAGAGTACTTCATGTGTGACAAGGGTACTTCTAGATGTTAACAAAGAAAATTCAATATGTAAAATGAAAAATAGGAGAAAAGTACTTAGAAGAATTGCATCATTCAAACTGTTATACTTTGCTGATGATCTAGTCAGTAATATGTGGAATTGGAATAAGAAGGCTCTACATTGTTGAGGGAATAATGAACCACTTGCAATAAAAAAAAACCTGGAAACAAAGATTGTTGTCACAAGTGGGAAAGTGTTTTGGTCTAGGTGAAAGGAAAATCTTCATACAGGCACCGCGCCATACAGCTAAATCAATTTTGAACACATTTGTGAACTCCTCATAAATATCTAGAGAAGATTTTACAAATAAAACGTATTCAAAAAAAAGATTTATTCACTACTGGAATCAAGATGAATGATTGCAAGTAATAGCAGAAAACTACATAAAATGCATGCCAAAAAAGTTTTCTGGATACTCTAACTGGCAAAATGGGGAGTTATCAAATATTGATATGGAATAAATTTCAAATGATTTTTATATATTGAAATTTATCATCAATTTGTTAAATGTTTTTTATTCATCAATAAAATACCTTTTTGATAAAAAATATCATTTGAGTAGTTAAATCACAACAAAATATTAAAATAATAAACGTGTGAAAATTCTGTTTGTGAAAAACTGTGGGCGGCCATAACAAATTTTTAAAACTAAATACTTTTGTTACGCAGTCATAACTGTATAACAATAGTATTAGATTTTATATGAAGAGTTAAACAAAATATATAAAACTTTAATATAAAAACATTATCAAAAAGGTGTGTTTTTAATAAATAAAAATATTGAACCTTAAATCATCTGTCATTTTTCTATAATGTGTTCGATCTTCTTTTAATTTAGCAACTGAACTTTCTAAGCAGTCTATCTGTTCAAGTAGCTCTTTTTCTCGTGAACGAAGTTGTTTTATTTGTTGAGGCAAAGAACCTCTAAGTTCAATGCTTTCTAAGTTTTTAAACAAAAATTACAAAAACAAAAATAAAAAAGCTAATAAAAAACTATATTAAAAAAGAAAAACTAAAATAAACTTTAAATAAATGTTTTTTTTACATATATATATATATATATATATATATATATATATATATATATATATATATATATATATATATATATATATATATATATATATATATATATATATATATATTTATGTATTTTTTTCACTTAAAAAAATGAAAAAAAATCTCAAAAGTAACACACTTTCATGCAAATCTTCACCAGATTTATCTTTGTTAGGATGATCTATACAACTTCCATCCAATTTTTCACTTTGTTTTACTTTCTTAATAAAATTTAAAACAATATTTAAAACATCAAAAAAGTATAAAAACTAAATAGAATTTTTTCACTTTTTGTTTAAGAATGGTTTTTATTCCATAAAATATACAACACTATTTTTGTACAACAGTTGTTATTGTGCTGCCTATTGTATATAAATATATAAATACATATATTATGACTAATGTATTATTATTGTATATTAAATGTATTATTATTTATTCCAATGTATTATTATTGAATATTAAATATTAATACATTATGTCTTTTCTACTATAAATTGTATATTAATTGATGAGCAATTTTAAATGTTTATGATGTTATTTAAAAGTCACAAAAAAAGAGAAAACTATAAAAATTAAATATAAATGTACTTACTTGTTCTAACATAGCTATTTTTTGTAGAAGTTCATTTCTACTCATGTCCTCACAGTCTAAATATAGTAATATTAAAAATTAAATGCACATATATCCTAAACCTGGTTGGTTTCTGATATAGGTGCATTTTGCAATATATATATATATATATATATATATATATATATATATATATATATATATATATATATATATATATATATATATATATATATATATATATATTAGAGCCCTGCGAATCGGCATTTTTAGTTTTAAACTGAAACCTGAATTGAAGCAGGTCTTGATTTATGAATTGAATCGAATCATTAATATGAGGAAATCGAAATTTAAGCATTTTTTTCAACAACAAAAAAAATCTAATTAAAATTTTTTTTTTACCAGGAATATTTTTTTTGCGGTTGTTTGGAAGCCGTATTACAATTACTTTCAATTATAATGACTTTACTTTGGATGAGATAAATAAAACATTTTGATAGCATCTTAGCGTTGGATACTGAAAAAACAACAACAATCACAAAATAAATAGTGATTTGAAAAACTCAAATCATTTTTTTTTGAACCGAATATCAAATCGAAGCAACAAATGATTTGCAAATCAAATCGATTTGCAGGACCCTAATATATGTATATATATATATATATATATATATATATCAGGGACAAACCTTTTTTAATACCATTGGAGTGGTATGGGCGCCCAAAATAAAGGCGCCTTAAAATTTTTTTTTTTGCTTTTTTATTAAAAATTGAAAAAAAAAATTCGATTTTAAATGCAGTAGTATATAAATAATTTTCAGTTTATTTTAGCTACCTCATTTTTTCTTCAGGTCACTAAAATGAGTTAAAAAGAAATTGCCTCTTTATGTAATGACATAACTGTCCTTCAGTTACTAAGTGAACATAAACTTAAAAAAAAAAGAATGTCGTTACGAAAAAAAAAAACTTGTTGCAAAATTTTATAACAATGGAAAGTATAGAAAATTTGCTTTTTCGAAAGATAGAACGATTTTAAAATATCCATTCAAAGTTAACTTTTGTTTTTGGCAATTAAGAGTAAACTGCTATCGCGCAAATTTATATAAGATAAGATTTGTAGAGGTAGAGAATGGAATTGGGAGTCAGATGATGACAAGCACGATAAAGAGAACCACCCTTACCATATATATTAAAATAAATTGTATATATAATTTCAATGAGAGGTCAGAAGAGATTGATAATCCAAGAAGGCATAAAGTAGAGGACACAGTGAGAGGGTTGCCATTCATTAATGTAGGAATATCAAAAATATTACCATAGTTATTTGCAGTAACAACTGCTTTGTTGGAATTAAAATTCACAAGCAACTGCAAGACCCAAGCTGTTAAAAAAGAGAGATTAGATTTAAGATCAGCTGGAAGTTCTAAGCAACCAATTGTGATGATTTTTTGTCAAGACAGGAGTGTAAACTTTACACTGTAAAGTTGAGTTGTCAGCAAATTGAGTCACTTGAGTCAGATGTAAAATTGCCAGGAATATAATTAATGTAGATAAAAAACAATACGGGACCAATGGTAGAATCTTGAGGTATTACAGAAGTAGAAATAGAGAAGAGTGTCAGCCTTCAAGGATGACTCTAATACTGCAGTTAGAACAAAATGATTTGATTATCTCGAAGAATTTTCCGAATACACCATACAAAGCAAACTTATGGAGAAGACCAGCAAGCCAAACTTTATTAAAAACTTTTGATATGTCAAGAGCAATAACCATTGCCCCCACTACCTCTACTACTGCATGATAGAATCTTTCAGTTGGAGTAGTTAGCAAGTCAGTCATAGAACAAGAAGATCAAAAACTGTATTGATTGTCAGGGAGTAAGTTATTAGGTTCATTATGAGAGGTTAGTGTTTAAGCCAAGCCATTGAGTGTGACGAGCATAAAAGTCATCAATAACAACAATATTGGCAGACGGATAAAGAGAAAGGACATGGTCAATTTGATCAGAAATTACATCTAAAAAAATGCAGTCTTGAGAAGGAGAACAATAAAGAAAAAGATAATGAGTGAAGAACTAAGCCAAAGCACATAAAAGGATGGTCAAAGGATTCAAACCTGAATTCTCCACAAATAGATAAATTGATGAGTAAGTATATGCCCAAGCCAAGCATGTGACTATTGGAGTCTTTGTGAATGAATCGATAATAGCCATCAATACTGAGATCCAAAGAAGAAACAGCTGAATTCAAAATAGTGATGAAAAAATCACTATGGGCAAGTAATTATGATAAACTTTGCAAGTGGTAATCATTAACTGACAGAAAGTTACTTCAGAAAACTGTATATTTGTAAAATATATGTTAAAATGGTTAGATAGTGGTTTTTTATGTTTAAAATTTTTCGGTTACTTAAGTCATGATTTAAGTAAAAGAGATCTTGACCCATCATAGATAAAGCATGGCATCATAAGCAAAAAGCTATGCCGTTGTCTCAGTCCTACTGAATAAACCAAAGTTGTAACTTAGGGCTTCTTATGTGGCCTCAACAATGCACACCAAAAGTACTAATTCATGCACCATCTATGTACTTATTATAGATCATCCAAGTCATATTTTAAAAATCCGGAAATTTTGTTTGTTTGGATAAAAAAGTTTGGATAAAATATCTGCAATATGTTTTTCCTTATTTTTTTTTTAATTTTGCTTTTAGCTGAGTTGTTTCTAAATTTTTTAAAAACTTTTCATAATTTTTCTATGAGCAATGAGTGAAAAAGCTTAAAAAACAAATACATCACAAAAATATATACCTAAACATGCATGTACGGAAAATGCTTTGGGTATCTGGAAAAACTTAAAGTTGAAAAAAATATCCCGAATTCTGGAAATATCCAGAAAAAAATAATCCCTGACTAATCCATCCACCATCCAAAAGTACTAATCCATACACCATCCATGCATAAAATGGCACTGTTAACTCTCTGATATTTTACAGCTGTTGATAGAATCAGCCTCTTTGAGAGCTACTACAGAGTTCGGAAAACCTTACTACCAGTCAACCTCAGAACCATTAAACTGAGTTTTAAAGCTGTACTTTAATTAGTGGATGGAAGGAAGAGATGCGTAGCCACTATCAAGGCCACAAGTAAAAATCTATTAGTAGACTCAAGATGATCCAACACTCATCATCCTAGGCATAAAATAATCTAACACAAGTTTACATCTGGGCCAGCTTAATAAATGAAGTAGGGGTGCAAGGTTGGTCAACAGAATTACTCTGCTTGTACAGTATGTCAAAAAAATCACCCTCTGATGATTTTTTTAATAAAAACAAATTTTTATATGCTTAAATTTAGATTTTTGACCTCAATTTTTTTTTAAATATAGAATTTATACCAAAAAATATTTTGATAACAAGAAATTAATATTCTTATACTTAAAACAAAAATTATCCAATAAATTAGAAAAAGTCAAAAAAGTCATCACCCCAAACCATTTTTTAACTTTTCTGTGGTTTAACTTAGTAAAATTGCAGAAAAAAAAAGCCAAAAACAAACAAATTTGATTGATAGAAGTTATTCTAACTAATTTTTTAGCAAAGTTTGTTTTCTTTTTAGGTTCTTAATAAAAAAATCATGGCGAAAAGATATGAAATTCATGTATCAGTAAAAAAACTGATCCTGGGACACTATAAAAGTGGAAAAAGATATAAAACTATTTCTAAAATAGTAAATGTTAAGCCTAATAGTGTAGGAAATATCATTAGAAAATATAAAAAAACAGGTACCGTAAAAAAATTGCCAAGAAAAGGATGCCCAGCTAAGACTACCTTACGCATTGATAGAGAAATTATTTGAAAAGTTGAACAAAATTGAGGATTGTCTGCACCAAAGCTTGCAAAAGAATTGCAAACAGATCGTGGTATAACTGTAGATCTTCAAACTGTTTGCAATCGCTTGAAAAATCAAAGTTTTGTAGGTAGAGTTGCTCCAAAAAAAGCCTTTTGGGCTAAGAAACATTCAAATTGGACTATTGACCAATGGCAAAGAGTTTTATGGTCCGATGAAACAAAAATATGTTTATTTGGTTCTGATGGTATCATACGCAAATGGAGAAAAAATGGTGAACGCCTAAATTCTAAATGTATGAGACCAACTGTCAATCATGGAGGAGGTAACATTAAACTTTATTATAACATTTCAATATGATATATACTTCTAACTTATTATTTCCTCTTATCATAGGTCGAATGATGGTTTGGGGCTCCTTTGCTTGGAGTGGTGTTGGCAAACTCGAATTCATTGACAGAATAATGACAAAAGAAGTTTATACTGATATTCTGAAGCAAAAACTGAGATCAAGCACCAGAAGTGCTGGCTTATCTCATAATTTTATCTTTCAACAGGATGGAGATCCTAAACACACATCAAAGTTAGCTACTGAGTGGTTAAAAAAAAACAGTATTAAGATGTTAGATTGGATTCCTCAGTCACCAGACCTAAATCTGATTTAAAATTTATGGATTCCTTTTTTTAATTAAAGTAGCTTATCAAAAACCACCCAGTTTGTCGCAATTAAAGGCAATTCTCATTGAGGAGTGGGAAAAATTTGAAACACAATGGCTTAAAAATTTAGTAAATTCAATGCCTAAAAGATGTCTTTCAGTCGCCAAGGCAAAAGGCCCACAAATAGGCTATTAATTTTATATTAGTAAAATATTTACTTAAGGGGTGATACACTTTTTTGACTTTTTGATCATTTTTGTTTTAAGTATAAGAATATTAATTTCTTGTTATAAAAATGTTTTTTGATATAAATTCAATATTAAAAAAAAAAAAATTTGTTTTTATTGAAAAACCATTAGGGGGTGACTTTTTTGACATACTGTACATCTCTCCTAAGAGACTTACAAGCAGAGCTACTCCTTACATGCAGAGCTACTGCTCACATTACATTAAGATACTGCTTTGTAAAAGGCCCAGAAGGCCTTTTACAAAGCAGTATCTTAATGCAGTTAACATCTGCACAAAATGAGTAATTCTATCAAGACACTATCTCTAGTCTTTACTCAATCAAGAGCCCCAAGGCAGGGGAACTTTAAGTCAAAGTTTATTTCTCCCAGACTTAGCTAAGAAAAGCGAAACCTACAAGGCACCAGGGTATCGGGCAGATAGTACTGGATTACAAAGTGATGACCCTGAACCTTACATGACCTCTCTCTCTCTCTAAATATAAAAAATGAATTAAATTAAAAAAAACCATTAACTGCTATTTGAAATGTTATAAAAAACCCTTAAGAAAAGTCTTAAAATTGATAAGAAAAAATTTTTAAACCTCATCTTTTTTGAAACATGAATTAAAACTTTTTATTCTTCTTAAGATTATCTTTACTTTTATTAAGAGTTTTTCAAATTTATTAACTAATAATTAATGCAGCTATGGAAAATTAAAAACTTTTTATCTTAATTGAAGTATGAACAGTACAATAGAGTTATGACCAAAAAATTTTTTGTCCTGTAGTAGAAATAAATGAGCATTCTAATTCTAATTAAGAAAATCACATTTGTTTTGTTTAATTAATAAAAAAGTTCACCAAGACACCTGACAACATGGTGGGTGCCATATATTACCAAAAAAGAAAGGTCACATTTGATAAAGATTGTTTTTGTATAAAATTTCACTTTTTTTGATGCCAAACTGATATACTTTCAGAGAAAAAAAATTTGGGTAAAATATGACACCTGCCATATTGTTCGGTGTATCAGTGCAGGAACTTTTTTATTAGAATCAGCTTTAATAATCATTTATAAGTTATCAGGTCACAAAAGTTCATCATTTGAGACCACAGGAGATGCAAAACTTTGCAAAAATATTTTCAGTCATAACCCAGTGTATAAAGAGCCAAAAAATTAATGAAAAATAATGAGTATTGAAAATTTGGGGTTGATTATAGCTTTATTTATATTACCTATTATAAAATATTCATTACTTCCTTTACTTCAAAAACTTAAAATAACTTATAACTAGCTATAGAATTTAAATAAAATTTGAAGCGCATAAGAACATATAAAAAGAAAGAAAACTTTTAATACCTTTATTTAAATCAACCTGCAAATTATTGCTTGATTGCTTCAAGATATCACTTTTCAATGATTTATTTTGTAGTACAAGACTTTGATTCTCCTCTAAGGGAAAAAAAACATACCTTTATAAATCCTTTAAAGAATGTGAGGTTAGTACTCTAACTTTTTGAGCCACTGAAAACTCCATTTTAGGATTTTTTAAAAACTTATATGAATTTATGAATTATATATTATTTTCTTTGTATTTTAAAAAGCAAAAAATATTTTTTGTTTTATGAGACTCCAAAGTTTGGGTCCACAGGCTAAAAATTTTCAAGCAATTCATATAACTAGATGCAGTAATTACAAGGCCCTTGATTTTAGAAATTTAACAAATACAATTTAACAGTTTAAACAATCAACAGGTTTTAATTTATGAATAGTTGTATATAATTACACAAAAATGTTTAAAAATAAGTTAAAAGTTGACTATTAAAAAACAAAAACAAAAATAAAACAATTACTCATATAAAGACATAACTTTGTTTTTTATAGTTAATACTTTTTATCTATTGCTAAAAAGTTAAAATTTAAAGAAATATCTTTTTAATTTAATCTCAGTTAATACTTTTTATTATCATATATATTATTAAGTTTATTTTTTTTAAAAGTTTAATCTCTTATTTCAAAAATTCAGTCAGAAATTCCAGATGGACTTCTAGTTGGGAACTGCTGGTTTGGATAAAAATAATGACTTAAGAAATCTAAATAATAAATAACCTGAAAGATAGTGGCGTAGTGGTGGTAGTAAGCAAGTTTCAAGCTCAATCCCCAACATTATTCTGGTGCTTACTAACATACTTACTTTGGTGCCTATTAACTTAATTTTCTATGGGAATAAAAAAAACAACTACCTGTTAACTTCTTGATAACAATTTCTGTTTTTGTTCCATTTGAATATTTTAAAGCATCATTAACCATTCTAAATACAAAAAGCATTTTTATAAATCACAAAATAAATAAAATATAACACTACTGTCAGCTTTTTAACACTTTTTATCTATAACTATTTATTAATAAAATGTATACTTTTTTTTTATTAATTATATTGTCATGCTTCATACATATATACAGTATCGGACAAAACGAGTGCAACCAAATAATGCTAATTTAGTTTCTTTATATAAAAGTGCTGCATTTTTTTAATTTAGAGAAATAACTATGTAACTGTTTAGAGACAAAGTTCTGCAAGTTTTATTCATCACAAAGTTTATTATTTGTACACGAAAATTAATAAACTAATTAAAAGTATTAAAAAAAGTTGATTTCCTTCTGGACAAAACAAGTGCAACTAGACAAAATGTTGACCAAGCTGTATTTCGCTATCAATATTTCGTGGCGAATCCTTTGTTGTCGATCACAGCCTTGCATCTTCGAAGCATAGATTGGATCAGGTGATCAATGAAACTTTGTGGAATCGCTGCCCAGGCCTTTTGGATTTGTTCAAACAGTTGATCCTTATTACGAACACCTTCACGATTAATTCTGCAGTTGACGTTCTCCCACAGGTTTTCGATAGGGTTGAGATCCGGAAATTGAGGCGACCAATCCATCACCGATAAGTGGTTGTCTCGAAACCACTGCTTGACTACTTTTGCATTGTGTTTCGGATCGTTGTCTTGCTGAAAAATCCATTTTATTGACATATTCCATTCAGCATGAGGTAACATAACATCTTTCAGGATATTTTTATACATGAAACGGTCCATTATTTCATCGTTTCGATGTACTGGACCTAGACCGTTAGCAGAAAAACACCCCCAGACCATTACATTGCCTCCACCATGCTTCACGGTCCTATGGCAGTAACGTAAATCGAGGCGTTTTCGGGCCGGTCGACGTATACAGCAAATCCCATCGCTCCCAATGATGTTGAACTTCGATTCATCACTGAACAGGACAGTTCGCCATTTCTGCACATTCCAGTCAATATGAGATGTAGCAAACAGGAGTCTTTTCTTCTGGTTTTTTAGTGAAATCAGCGGTTTCTCTGCAGGGCGTCGAGAAAACAATCCGGCTTCAACAGCACGTTGTCTGATTGTTTGGTCCAATACAGGCAGCTCTAATTGCTTTTGTATCTCGACTGATGATATCCAGGGATCCTTCTTGACAGATCTGACGATCATAGAATCCTAGAAGTGGTGGAATGCGGTCTCTAGAATCTAGAAGTGGTGGAACGCGGTCTTCCACCTTTGCTATCAAGACTATGTTCCAAATATCGTTCTACGATATTTGGAACATAGTCTTGATACGGTCCATTTTTTCACGCGATATTTATCACAAATACTTTTTTGTGACATTCCACTAACGTAATCACCAATAATTTTCTTTCTTAGTTCCAATCCAAGACTGTCGGGAGCCATTTTTGTACTTGAAGTCATAAAAATAAATAATCACGCTTCTCAAGGCTTACCGTGTTACATTTACCTTGTGATGATACAATAATGCTCTGTGGAACACGTCTTGGTTGGATGTGGACTGTATTGATGTAATGAAACACTTGTTGTATTTCACTTCTTGTATTGATGTTCTTCAATAAAACACTTTGATAAAACTCACTTCGATAAACTGTCTTGATAATACTGACTGATTGACTTCCATATACTGACTGAATTGCATGTCGATTTACATGTCTCTTATATAGTAAAATGAACCTGTGTGAACCTGTTCTGGAAGATTCTATATGCTTCTTTTCGATGCTTCTGGAAGCTTCTGGATGCGTCTGGATGCTTCTGAATGTTTCTGGATATTTCTGGATGCTTCCAGATGCTTCTTCTGGAAACTTCTGGAAGCTTCTGCATGCTTCTGGAAACTTCTGGATACTTCCTTTAATTATTAAAAAACATCCGTGACGTTGACACTGACCAGACTTAAGAAAATGAAACAAACCAAAAAAGTTGCACTTGTTTTGTCCGCTGCAAAATGGCACTTGTCAACAAAATTCTGCCTGTGTGCTGTCACCTGTCAGCTGATTGCTCATGTCATGGCATGCTATGACTCCAGACTCCTGAACTGTTTTCTGTGGTAGTATAGTTCGTTTTGTTTATAAGGCATGTAAAATTAGGATCACTTTTTAGCATTGTTAGATGTTGGTTGCAAATGTTTTGTCCAATACTGTACATACATACATACATACATACATACATACATACATACATACATACATACATACATACATACATACATACATACATACTATAATATATAATGTAATATGCTTTATTTTTAAATTACTTAAGTAGTTATGCTTACATATATACATACATGTTTTATTTAAAAAAATTCTACAGTTCAAACAAAGACAACTTAGTTACCAACACCACAAGATTTCTTCTAAATGTTACCTTAGTAGTATGCATTGTAAGCTTCTATGTTTTAAAGCTATACACCTCATATTATCATTTGTTTATAGTTATTTATAATTTAATATTACTATATATTAATAGTAATAACACTGTAATTTTTAATATTACTGTCAATAATTAAACAATAGTATATTTAACACTAATATTACTGCCAGCTTATTTGGTAAATCTTTTGTCTAATTAACATATTTAGAGACATTTAAAATTATTAATCAGTAATTACTAATAACTCCTAATCATGAGTCTCGAATGTAAATATACCACAATAATCATGAGTCTCGAATGTAAATATACCACAATAAGTTTTGTGCACTAATTTTAGTATCTACAAAATAACTAGGTTGAACCTCAAGACAAACAATTGAAATACACAATACAAAAAATAAAATTTTAAACATTTTTGTTATGTAAAATAAAAATCCTAAATCGTAAAACAAAACAACTTTAAACATACTGATCAGATAGTGATGATCTCTGGTTTTGAGTATCATGTAAAACTGCATTTAAACGATTTATCTAAAAGATAAAAAAAATTATCAATTATCAAAACTTCATAAAAATTTAAAAATCTTCAATTTTTATAATAACCTACAAATATATATATATATATATATATATATATATATATATATATATATATATATTCTATAATCTTTATGCGTAAAAACCTCAGAAAGATAAACTTGATTTTCAATTCGAAGCTCTTCAGAGTTTGTGTACTTCATATCAGTAACGATTTTTCTTAAATAACAAAAAATTTGCTGAGTAACTGGTAATTTAATAACTAAATATATAAAAACAATATAAAGAAGAAAAAACCAGACAAAAACCTTGTTTCATTTTCTTTATTTCTTAAAATTTCCTCCAGTTTATAAATTTTTCGTCGTAAACTCATTACCACCTGGAGTGAAAATCAAAACATAAATATAAAAGTAAAAGGTTAGAATCTTTAAAAAAAGTTTTTAAACAGTTCTATTACTTGCCTCACTAGAACTTGGCTTTTTGGATGTCAAAGTTCTTCTTAAATCATTACTCTAAATAATGCAAATTACAATTAAACTAAAGATAAAATAAATTTAGTGATATTATTTAAAACTAATTGATCCTACTAAACTAAAAGTTATAGTAACATTGCTTCAACTGCATGAAAATGATATTACCAGCAACATTAATAACAACAACAACAACAGCAACAAGATTAACAACAATACTTAATATTAAAAATAACAACAAACATTACTAACAACATTAACAACAACAACAAACATCAACAACAACAAACATTAATAACAACAACAAATAATAACTACTAAATACTGTAATAAAGTAGTTTCTTAAGTTTCTTTTGTTTAACACTTAACTTAAAATGCACACATATTACTATTGAACTTTCTTATGTACAACCTTTGATGCACACTCTTCATGTTAGCTCTGAAGCCTTTTCCATGTGCTCACTTCTGATTTCTACTTTTTTTTGTGCTCTCAGTTAACTAATGGTTGTAAAGCACCATTTTACACTTAAATTAAAACCAAGCAAACTTCCTATCTAGACTTTTTTTATCCAGTCAGACTCTTAATGCTCTTAACTATACTTGTGATATTTCCATTGGTTAAAGAAAGTCTAATCTTGAATTAAAGTATCAGGAATATCACTAGAGCATAATTAATTTTTCAGAACAAAGTCAGTGTTCCAGACAAATTGATAAAATATATCTATTTTGCATAACAAGATCAGTGTTCTCAACAAATTACCATCTAGTAATTAGTACTAAGGCATCTCACTGCTCCATCTTGGAATAATATTGATGATTCCTGTCAGTACAAGTAAATAGACAGTCTTTAGTTTTTAGGGTCACCCTTACAAGTTAGGTTTGCACTTTCATGATACCTATTTAACCTATTTCTTTTTAAGAACCTAAGTACCTATTTCTTTTTAAGAACATTGCTATATATTGATCAATGAGTCAAATGTTGTTATTTGTTTTTTTTTCTATTAGTTTATTGACAAATTTTTCCAAAAAAAAGGTTTCAAACAAGGTAAAATGTAAGCTAAATAAGACCTATATAAGATCAAGTATACTACTATTAAAAGAACTACTGCCAATAAAATAGATCCACTAATTCCTCCAATAAATTTCTAGAAGAGGAGCTGGTGCCTTTACCTACATGTTTTACAGCATTTCCCAAATGCTGTTTGCTCAGAATTCAGGGTTCATGGCAGTTTTAGAAATCCATTTTCCCTGAGTTTTCCCTGAGTATTTCCTGATTTTCACCTGATTACAAGTACTTTTTCCCTGAGTTCAGGTGGTGAAAAGTATATAATTTTCCTTGTTAATGTTGAAGGATATAATACTTTCACAACTGAATCCATGTTTCCCTAATATTTTTATCAGAATTTTTTATGGAATTAAATACTTCTTAATTAATAGATAGCAATTTGTTAAAGTAAGGTTTTTAAGTAATAAAAAGGAGTTTAATAAGAAAACAAAACCATTAAAGTCCAATAAATATAAAAAATATATTTTAAAAAATAACAATTTGTATCTATCATATAATCTTTCCATTATTGATAATTGAACCTTATTCCTTTTATTATTCTTTTATTAGAAAAATAAAATGAAGTTTTTTTAAAAGATATTTCGAACAAAGTAATGTGTTTTAACAAAATATAAACTTTATATGAGAACTATTCTAAATAAAGTTATTTTAGTAGCTTTCTCTTTTGCTCTAAGATACCAAGTGCTAGCTCTAATTTCTTAATTTCTTCGTCTTCCTCATTTGCTTTTCATTTCATAGCATTAGCTTTAGAAATTAACCCTAGATCTTGTTTCTCTTCGGCTTCCTCAACAAATTTTACAAAATCAAACTGCAACATTTCACTGGTCTTCTTTAGTTAATCTTGCCTTGTTTCAACATCTTTTGTTTCATCGCTAACAACTTTCCTTGCCAATTGACTTGCTTCTTTTTTATTAGTGTCTGTTATTGAACTTAGGTAGCTTCTATATCTTTTATGGGATGATTTTACATTGATTATCATTTTATTTGTAATTTCAATATTATGTGGCTGAAGATTATTTGATAGCATATGATCTTTAACTAAACGTCGTGCAGTTATTGATTTTTCATTTAAATTTTGTTCGAGTATTGCAGCATTTATACTAAAACCTCTCTCAACTGAAGCTTGTCCATGACTCAGTGTCAAAAGCATTTTGACAGTTGATGCCAACTCGTTATATTTATTTAGATTGTACTTTTTAAAATAGAAGTCATCTAAACTAACTCTATCTCTATTGAATTCATGAAAATTGTTATGATAAATTGTTTTAGATTCTCTAAAGAAATTGGTAAAATGATTTATAACTTTATCAGAAAAGACTGGTGAAAGATACTTTAAGCTAATCAAGTGGTTCAATAAAGATTTGTACTTCTTTTCAGCCTTTTCTGGAGTCATTGTTATCAATGCATTAGGGTTAAAAACCTGAGAGTTGCGTACAATGATAGACCCTAATGGAGTTCGCTCCATGAACTTTTCAAATAATCGTACATACATGTTAGTACAATCTTTTTGGAAACTTTGAATATCAGTAATTGTCATTATATCTGTCTATCGTAAAGAAGCTAATCTTGTTTCAGTTGCAAATCCTAGTTTGATTTGATTTCCCTTAAGTAGATTATCTTTTTTATGAAAGTCAACTTCTGGTATAGACCAATTATCAACAACTTCATGTTTCACAAACAAGTTCAGTATGGTCTGCAACAGTCTTTCTAAGTCACTATACAGGAATGGAATCATTGGCTTGTCAGTTTGGTATGCCAATAAATATGGCTCTAATATGCTGGCAACAAAGCTGAAAACTTTAAACTTTAAAAGCGTAAATTTGCCTTTAACAGCTTTTTTGACAATTAAAAAGCTATTCGATTTGGGTTGCTTTGAAGATGGTAACTTTTCCCAAAACTCAATTAACTTGCATATATTAGGCCAGATTTCAATGCCACGATCTGCAACAGATTTGCTTTCAACCCACCTTGTTGCACAAAAGAAAAGAGGGTATTTTTTTGCATTCATGACTCTTTCATAATCTTGATGCCTAGCTGGGCTGTTATGAAGAATTTGCCAACACCATTTCAGAGTTTCTTTAATATTCCATGTGGTTGATTCAATAGCTGCTTTAAAGGCACCATGAATTACATGCAAGGAGCAACTTCCAATATTTATAAGCTGTGGCATCTCGTTGTTCTTTCTGTGTTTATTTAGATCATCTAGAATTTTCCAATTTGTAGAGGGTCCATCCATGGAAACTTGAAACATTTTACTTGAATCAAATCTTGATAAGTTTTCATTGAAATGAGTAAGAAGGTCAGAAGCTGTAGAATGACCAAGAAAAGCTGATGTCCAATATCGTACATTGATTTTGTCATTAACATCCCAATATCAAATGAGTATGTCCATCTGACATGTTTGGATTATGTCGTTCAAACTCTCATCAAAAGATACGATGTAACAATCTGATTTTGTGATTTCCTCTTTTAAGAGTGTCTTGAAGTATGGCCTAGTCCATGGTTAACAATGTATGATACTTTTGAGGAACTGTGTTCCTCAAAAGTAAAAAATAGTGAAATCTTCTGCTACCTTGCTGTCAGGAAACATCTTTTTAAAAGTGTTGCTTAAATTTGCACATGAATTATTAGAGTAGCAGCTCATTATAGATTTCAGTGCCCATATGATCTCAGCGTTAGTTGATAAGGATGATTTAATTGAGGAATCAATAGCTGTTTGTTTTTTATTGGAAAATGTCGTATTTTTTGCTTCACATCTAAGCGACTCAGCTTGCAACTCTTTTCCATTAACAAAGAAACAGCTAACAGGTTTTGCAGCAGATTGATGTTTTTTACCTAAAATAAAATGATTGAAGATTAAATATTTAGGCTTCAAAAATGTCTAACATTTAAAATAATATTTTTTGTCACAGTCGTTATAACTTGCAAAACTTGAAATAGTAATGTGAAAACAATAACAGCAACCACAAGATTGATTACAATCTATTCAAAACTGTGATTATAATATAAAATCAAGAACTATTATTTATCAAATATTATTTCTTTTTAATTTTCACTCTCACATTTAAAAAGTTTATATAAATACCTGCAGCATGACTTTTAACAGCCTGAATACCCATATTAGACAATTTAAACGATTTTTTTTACATCTTTTGCAATGAGCTTTAGTTATTGCATGAGCGTCAGAAACTAACCAATGTTTATAAATATGGTGTTGTAACCAATCTTCTTGAAAATAGGCCTGTTCTGAAGTCATATCTTATATTATTATATTTAATTAAATATTTATCTAAAGATATGGTTACTATATATTATAAAAGTTATGAAACCACTGTAGTAAGTAACTTTCAATAAAAACAAAAACTCAAAATTTTTATATTGCAAAAAAAACTTCAAGTTACATATAAAACTAAAAAACATTCCCTGAGTTTTGCCTGATTGTAAAGATTTTCAAAAAAAGTTTCCTGAATTTTCCAGGTATTCCTTGATTTTTCAGAATTAAAAAACTTTTCCTGGTTTTCCAGGTTTTCCCTGCCATGAACCCTGGAATTGGAAGCAAAACCAATTAACTGTTGAAAATTTTTGTCTAAACCATGCATCAGGTTTAGACAAATTTAATGAGTGATTTATAGCTCAAATAACAGCTAATTATATGGGTCCTTGTAGCTTGTAGGGTGCTGCTTTTGGTAGTACCAATGCCAGTCTGAATATCTCTTCCATTAGTGTTGCTGATAGTTTTTAGTATTTGTAAAGTTTTATGAGAGCCTAATATTAATTGTATGATTGTGTAGAGTAATAGGGATTGAAGTTTTTTTTTGCACCTCTTACTATGATGACAATTCTAATGAAGACAAAACTATTAACTAAATAAAATATCTCTTCATTTTGTTTCTTTGGCCCCCATATGATTATGGATTCCAGCCATTGGGCCATACTGGGGGACATATCCATAAAGTAGCAGTAGCAGTACTGGGGGACCAATCCATAAAGTAGCAGTAGGAACTTTTAGTTAAATATTTACCAATCGTTACTAGTCCTCCCTATGTTTGGCCTTCACAGATCTTTATTTAAAACTGTGTCAGCCATTTTTATGCATATCCATGCAAAAAGAAATTTATCATTATTATTATTTCAGAGACTAAAGTTCTCTGTATTGATAATTTAGGGCTAATTTATCACAATATTCTATAAGCATAAGCTTTAATGTTAATGGCATAAAGACATTCTCAATGTGTATCTTTTGTAAGTTCATTTCTTTGGATTTTTGATTTATATAATTCAAATGGTAAGTAATGGTAACTTTTTCATAGTAACAATGATATTATTTGATGGTTGTGGTTTTTGGACAATACACATAAGCATCAGCTGTGAATGTTTTGACAGACATATTAGACTAACTTTGGTACAATTATAAACTTCTCTGATGCATATTCCATTGATTAGGATAGGTAGAAAATAAAGCATTAAGATGGGAAGGAGTGTCTTCATAGCTGCAACCACATTTCTTGTTAATGTACATACTTTTGTATTATAATATAATATACAGCTGCAAAAATCAAAAACAAATTAGATTTTTTGAAATTAAAATTAATTTTTTTATTAAAAAAAAAAAAATGCGCAACTGCCTTTTTGATTTTTAAAATAGTATTTTGAGAATTTTGATATTAGGCAATATCAATGCAATAGTTTACTAGAGGTAGAACACTCAGCTCACAACTAGGAGAATTGAGGCTCAAATTCACCCTACATCTCTGTGTACTCAACTTGTTTCGCCCCAAAACAATATTGTTTTATATTTTGAGTATTATATTTTGGAGTTTAGAGTTGAGCAAGAATTTTAAATAAAACAAATAAAATATAATGGTTCAAATTATTAACAAATAATTGGTTCAAAAGAAAAATGTCTGTAATCAGTCTATTAATTAAATTGTGCCACTTCGTGGGTAAAAAATGCATGGAGTAGCTTATAAAATGTAAGTATCAAATTGTCATACTCTGCAATCACCAGCCAATTACCTGCAATCACCAGCCAATTTATTATATAAATACTATAAAACTCTTTATTATAACAAATAAAAAAAACGAACAAAAAAATTGCTTTCAGTAATTTATAAAGTATTACTTTTACATAGGGAAGCCAGAAAATTAAAACAAATTTTGATAAGATACATTTTCATCAAAATGTTAATCATTTTTAATAAAAGTGAATATTAAATACAATAAAAATGGGAAAAGGCAAACAAAGAAAGAATATTTTTAAGATTAGGGGGCATACTAAAAAAAGATTAGAAGTAAAGAACATTTGTAACAAACAATAATAAATGTTAAGGTTAACTTAAATCATCATTTTTAATGTTAAGCAAGTATTTGTATATTGCATAGTGCTACATTAAAGTTTGAATTTTAAAGAACTTTATAAAAAAGCCAATTGTTAACTTAAAATACCTGTGTATCTGGATTAAGAAGTTCATCAATTTTCTTTGACTTGGCAATATTTTCTTCTTCTAAACGAAGGTTCTTAGCTTTCATTATATCGTTTTCGTTTTTTAATTGTTTCATTGTCTAAAAAATAAAGAACTTTGTTAAGGTTTAACCATAATCTATTATCAAAAAAAAAAGAAGAAATAATTAACAAATAAGTATAAGTAATAAAAAATGAGACATAATTTCCCATTTTTTTATAAATATAACTTTTTGATAATAAACAATTCTGTTTAAAAAATATTTAACTTTTTACATGATGGGATAGTTATAAAAAGTTAAACTAAATTTTTAACTTTTTAATAATTACCTCATTTATTATAATTATAAATATAATTAAAATATTTCAATTAAAAAAAAAAAAATTATTTGAATTTTTTATTTTTTTATTTAAATATTTTAATGCAAAAGTTATTTTAAAAAATATCAATTGTTGAATATTAAACATTACAGATCTATTCATAAGCATCTTGAGATGTTTGCTTAAATAATTAAATCACACATAAATGCAATTGCATTTCAAAATAACAAATTAATTTCTGGTGTACAGAAGCATTTAACACACTTAAATACAACAGTATTTCAAAATAATAAATCAACTTCTGGTGTACATTTAACACACTTAAATACAACAGCATTTTATAATAACAACTGAAAATATTTTAATATTAATGTTTAATATTAACATTTTTTACATTTGTTACAATTTTATATTTTTATCAAAAATATAGATAGGGCTTAAAAACACTGATTAATTTACAATTTATTAGCATAGTATGACAAAAAAAAACAATCTAGAATATTGGTAGGGCAGTTTAAAGGTAAGCAGTGCTAAGTGCCAACCTGGATTCAGAGGGGTGCCTCATAAATTGCTGTGCAACTTTGTTTGATGCTTGTGTATTTAAATGCTTCAGCAACCAATTATATATTTTACAAAGGCAAATCCTTGTAATTTAAATAGACATCTTTTATCATTACTTGAAGATGCTTATGAATAGATTTGTAATGTTAAATATTTAATAACAATAATAATTTTAATAACAAGATTTAATAAAATTAATATATAAATTATTATTAATTTTAATTAATAAATTAATATAACTATAAAATTTTAATATAAGAATAATATTAATTTTAAAAATAATATTAAATAATATAAACAGCAGTTGAGAAAGTTACACCACAATTTAGATGCAAAAAATAAACTTTAAATATATCATTTTGGTTACAGAAAAAACAGTTTTAGCTTGAAACATTTAAGTTGCCAAAATGATAAACAGTTTTAAAACTAAAATTTAACTAAGACAAATTGTTAAACTGCCTCATTGTCAAATAATTGATAGATAGATTTTGTATATAACTAGATATAGCAGCACCCATAGCTTACAATTATTTCCATACAGGGATGGATTAACGCATAGTAGAACTCATTGCTTATATTAACTTCCATACAGGAATGGATTAACTCATAGTAGCACCCATTGCTTATTAATTTTCATACAGATGGACTGATTAGTAGCCACAAACCTTTTTCAACACTAAGATAGGTTAAAATATATTACTGTGCTAATAAAAACTTTAAAAAAATCATTATCTAAAGATCCCTTGGTTGATCCAGCAATGGTTTTATAAACTGTTAATCATAAGCATTTTTGTAATTGGATGTAAAACCTTTGATCTAACAGTAGTTTTTCTGCTCCATATACAGTTTACAAGCATACTCAAAGAATTTACAAGAGTTTTCATGATCACTAACATTTTTTTAAAATTAGTTGAATCCTGAATAAATATATTTGAGAAGTTATCCATGCATTTAACATTGATTTTAAATTGGTGTGCAGAACTTAAAGGTCTTTAATTTCACTATACAAATCTACAGAATATTTCAACCATTTGAAGTAAAAATTTTAGCTAATTTTGACTTCCATTTTTCCATACAGTTACTGCCATAACAGTCTGTGAAGATTGCAAAGAAGACAATATTAATTTAACTTGTTTCAGTTAAACATTTTGAACTACCATTACTCCTCTGAATGACGGAAAAACTGAGTTTTATACATTTTCTGGTATTTCAAGTGTTTTCGTTAGAATAATTCTCATAGCTTTTTAAGTGCTACATTCTCTACAATGCCTCACTTATGTTCTTTAGTGTAACAAGCAAAATCTTCTGATACTTTGATAAAACAAATACTACATACTGGTCAATTAGCAATACTTTGTATTGTAGTTTTTGAAGGATAAGCATAACAAGTCTGACATAACAATGAATCTTAGCAATGTTTCAAATATAATTTTTTCTAACCAAAAAAGATACACTGTATAACAAAAATAACAAAAAGTTGTATTGAGCAATAATCTAAATAAAATTAATAATCTAAGTTAAAATAACGCTGTTGGTTATCTGAGAAATTTTTACTTGTTTACTAATCAAAATCAGTTAAATCAAAAGCAATATGATATTTATGGGCTATTAAATAATTCACAAACTCTATGCGCTTCAGGTTTAAAAGTCAGTTAATTCAAATGTAATATAATAGTTATGAGTTATCATAAAATTTAGAAACTCTACAGGGTGTGGAATTTCTGGAATAAATCGCTCTTGGGAAGAAACTCTGTAAACCTTGTAAATAAAAGATTGCCACGCAAGAAGATATTCTAAAAAAAGAACAGGAAGAACAAGATGAGGATTTTGTACGACCATCATTCAAAATAACAAGACAAGAGATCAACAAATTTCTTCAAGATTTTAACATATCTCCTATAAATATAAAATCTTATTCAAAATCTTTAAACCATATGCGCTCAGAAGGAAAGCAAAAAGTCACACGAGTCAACAAAATGATAAAGAACATAACTAGAAAAATTAAAAGTCATGTCAAAGTTCCTTCAGAAAAAAATGTGTGATGAAACAAATGGTATCAAAAAGAATGTTAAACCTTTTATGAAACTATAGACTTGATAAAAGAGAAAACTCTAAGTTCCTACAAAAGTACTATTGTTCAACTTCTCACACAACTCCCCCGAGTTGCTAAATATTAGAGGTACAAAATAAATTTGCAGTAAAGAATATCAGGCAAAGATGGCTAGAGGACTTTTTGACAAAAAAGGATTGTTAGCTATTTCTCCATTGTATAAAGGTAAAGTTTATACAGTACAGTCGAGGAGGCTACATTAATTGTGGCTACAACCCTCTCTCAACTCTATTACTCTGAAACACAAATTTTGACAAACAAGGCCCCTAGATTGAAAAACAAGTTAAGCACAGTACTACCAGGATGTGGTGGGGATCAAACTTGGAACTTCTCGCTTATGAAGCAAGAACTCTACCATTACACCACTACCGCATAATATTTAAAAGATTTGGTTGAAATATTTTATGACTTTTACAATTTTTGTCAAACTATTCCTGGAAAAAAAAGGTTATGTAAGTATCAAAAAGCACATCCATAAACAAAAAACAAACCTTAATGTAATTTAAAAGCTATATGAGCTATATATTTTCTTTTAGAAAGAAATCAACCAAGAAATTCAAAACTCAAAATTAGCTTCATTTGCAGACACTTACTACACGATAACTCACAAACTTAAAATGATACAAGATGTATTTCAATCTGATGCTGTCTTTTAGGAGGTTATGTAATGGTAGTGTATGATGATAAGTGGTGAATTGGCATCATAACTGAAATCGACCTGGAAGAAGGTGAGGCTGAAGTTCCTCCACCTAAAAGATACATCTGAATACTTTAACTGGCTTTGATGAGACTATTGTTATATTGAAAATATTATCTGTTCAACAAGCATCCTCTAGTTTTGGAAACAACTATGTTTGAAAAAGCTAAAATGAAAGAAGTGAAAGCAAAATGGCAACTATATTGCTAACTATTACAACTTTTACAACTACAGTCACAACAACTTCTATCTTCAATACCTTAAGAAATCTTGTATAATTATCAATCAACATCTTGTACATTTTAAAATAACCTTTTGTATTTTTATTTCTTTTTATATTATACATTTATATATTATTTTTCAAAAATATTTTTCACTAAATCCTTAAAAGTTGTATATATTTTTAATTATAGTTTTCTATGTTCAGTTGCTTTTCCGTTTAAATTTTTAAAGTGTAAGAAAAAGAAAAATAATAATTTATAAAAAAAAATATTTATAATGTATAATGGTGTTTTGAGATATTTAACTCCAAATTTGAATTATATAAGTTAGTTGTTTTTCTAATTATTAAGCATGTTTTTTTCAAATTACAGCAATCTAAGTGCATTTTTTGAATTCTGCATCAAAAAAGCATCAAAATAAAAGTGCTTATTTTCATAATCTTTTCATTATTTTTACTTTTTTAAGGTGAACAGTTTTTTTTTAAATCTCATAAAGAAAATCTTAGCAATCTTGGGAAAGCAGATCAAAAATTTGTAATATCTTGTAAACCCCTCAACATTTTTGACTGACATTTTGCATGCAATATTTTTTCTTATAAAAAAGAGTGACAAAAAGTGACAAAATTTGAAACAAAAAGGAAGACATGGTTTAATTAGACTGGGTGATTTGATGTGTAACTACCCTAGGACTCATCCTAGGATGAATCCTAGGGTAGTTACACATTAGTTAATGTGGCATTTCTTAGATATTAGCCGCTTTTTCAATATTAACTTGCTCATTCAAATTAATTTGACATATTAATGGTGCATTTTATGTATTGAGGTATAACTTTAACTTTAACGTTTCTTTTGAAAATAATTTTCCCAGTAAATTTTTAGTGTCTTTTAAAAAAGCTGTCAAAAGTACAGTCATTTTAACAATACATTTAAGAAACATTGCCTTAACTAGGGTTCAATGCTTCAGTAATCATTAAGCTTTATAAGTTTGTCAAACATGTAACATTAGGTTTTACTTTATTAACTTCACATCAATGAACAATAAGTTATAATTTTGAGGAACTCAAAATCCCACTAGTCAAAATATCAGATGATTTTTGTAACTCAATCAGACAATCTAAGGTTTTTAGTCAGACAATGTCCAACCAATAAATTGACCTCTGCTAATTTCTATCAAGAATGAAAAATTTTTTTTAATAAATTCTTATTCCGTATTATTAGTTAATTTTATCAAAATTCACATTTAATAATTTCAAAATAAAGAAAATTCTAAAATGATGTCATATACTGATACAAAGTATAAGAAGAAGGTGAGCTTCAACTTAAATGACAAGAGTAGTTTTTATTGATACACATTCATTATTTAGTTTTAATCAAAAATTTTAGCTCAAACATTTAGTTTTTTTTAACAGAAGCACAACATGCGCTTGGGGTTGGTACTCTCATTAACATAAATCAATAGAATAAAATGTCAGCATAAGTCAACAGAATAAAATATTACCATAAGTCAATAGCTTACTATGCAAATTCTTTTTTGATTATCTAGTATATCAACTAAGTAATAGTATATCAACTAAGTAATATCAATAATCTCTAAGTAATATCTAGTATATTAACCAAGTAATATCAACTAAGCTAAACAGCAATATCAACTTAGTTGTTGCTCACAGCAATACCAACTTAGTTGTTGCTCACAATTACTTTTTTAGATTATTGTTTTACTACTAAGTTTCATAAATTAAAAAAAAATTCTAATTACAAAATAGTCATAGCTTCATTATACAAATTAAGAGTAATCAAACTACTTTAAATAACCATTAAAGATAGATGGTGTTTTGATAAATCTTAGACGAGGATGAAGGCATGTAGAGTTTTGTCAAAGATGGCGGCATAACTTGAATAAATTAATTTATTTCAAAGCAAAAAACATACATTTTTTAGTATTTGTATCTCATCATAATATGTTTCAGCATCTTTGTAAACAGGACCAGTACCTCCAACTCGACTCGTTGCTGTAAAAAAATAAAATTGACATTGTTTATTAGAAATAACTTTTAAAGCATTATGGTTAAACACTGTTAAACATGTATACTTTTTAGCCTTACCACTAAGAGGCCTGTTTTGTTTTCCAGTTTTCTAAAAGTATAATTTTAAGGTTTATTTTATATGCTTAAAATTAAAAGCATTGCAACATAAATTAAAAGCACTGCAACATAACTAAAAACATTGTAACTTGAATTAAAAGTTTTGCAACATGAGTTATAAAAAAAATTTAAACTGCAAAATAAGTTTACCATTCCCATTGCTTCTTTAAGATATAAACTTGCAGAGGATTGGGAACCACCTTTATTTAGCTTTAATGAGTTCATTGCAGAGCTCTCCATACTTAATCCTAAAGTAAAATAAATATTTAATCTTTGAAGAAAAAAGACAACTATTAATGCTAGAAAAGCACAAATTTGTTATCTTCAAAGCCTTTCCTAGGAGGCTATTTACAAAACAGCAAGATGTAAATGCTATTATGCTGAAGAAATATATGTTTATTGAATCACAATCCTTAACCTTTCCTCAACCAAGCATCTCAAAACCATGGGAATTCATGCTAAATTTACTTTCTCCTAGCCTTTGTCTAGTAATAAAACATCATACAAGGTAACAGGACACAAAGTAGATTGTAAAAGACTACATTCTATAATTAATATTTTACATTTGTAAGTAATGTCTTTATAGGAACTGAGCCAGGGTATGTTACTTAACAAATTACTTGATCAAACTACTAAAATGTTACAACAAGTTACTGGAACAATAAGTTTAATAACTTTAACCTGTTCCATTTTGAATTGCATTCACCCAAACTTCTCTTCCAGTCTTTTTTGGTACTTTTTTAGATTTAGAAGATGATCCATAGGGTAAACCTGTATTAATAAATAAACCATTATTACAAAAAAAATCCATGTATGTAACCTATCAGATTGAAATGATTTAAATAGCACAAAATCAAAAAAAATTATTTTTAAAAATTACCTGGAGGTAAACAACTTTACAATTAAACTATAATAAATATTTTTTGTCAATCATTTATAGAGATAAATTTTTATGCACTCCTTTTAAATTGTTTAACTGAGAACAGTTTGTTTAGAGACATAATTAAATTTAAAAAAATAAAAAATAAAAAAAATACTATGGTTAACTTAAATTGACATCATAAAGTAAAACTAAAAAGCACTATGTAACACAACTTTTGTCCTTAGAAGTGTTATATTTCAGAAGATACTTATTTTAACCTTAGTCTCAGACACAGCTTCACAAAAATATCTTAGAAATACTTAAAAAGTGCAAACTCACAGTCAAAAGCAGTGAAAAAAATAAGGAGGCCTAACTTGATATAAAGTGGCAGCATGTGCACTTTCTGAGATTTCCACTTCATTTCTTTAATTTATTGCTTTTGTTATCAAAGAATTCAATTTGTTGTAGCAAGCCCTTTCTGTGATTATTGTCACAATTAATCAAATGAGAATAAAGCAAGAAAATTAAAACAAGGAATGACACTTTTAAAACCTTTGATTGACTCACATACCAGTAGCTTAGTTGTGGAAAATGTAATGTGATGCTTTCTCTGATCTACGACTCCAAAAAATAGAGAACTTTGTCAAAAACACACAAATTTCAAAATATCATTGTCCCAGCCACAAGCAAAGTTTTGTGGAGAAAAAGCTTTTTCTATTTGTCTTTGGCAAAACACACTTTTAATCCAAGGTCAAAACAAAAAAAAAAACTTTTTACATTGTGTAATAATCAATGGGCTAAATTAAGTAATTGCAAATTTTGATATCTGGAAATATTTCTGGTCTTCAATGTTTTAGTTTACTAAACCTGTAAACTCTATTATTATCATAAAACTCAAAAATTATTCAATAAAAACTATTTATCCATTGATCTTTGAAACAATAATACAAAACCTCTTGATACTTTAATAGTTTATTCATACAAATAGTCATCAAATAAAACTAGAAAAATAAACTAAACAGTATAATATAAAATTAAAAAAAAGCAACCTATATATATAAAATATATATGTATTTTTATATATATTGTGAATCGCAATAGTCCTAAAGAGTTTAGTAATCGTAGGATACTAGAAAGCCTGGACCCATAATACGGATCATGAAAGGCCTGGTGCACAACTCCTACATATTCTTTATTTGTTTTCAATAAGTCACAGGAAATTGTAGAAAGTAATGATCTTAACCTCATTAGATCTTTATTTACCATTTTCTCTTGCGTTTCTTAAGTGTTATATGTGCACATAGCATAACAAAGTGTATATAATTAAAGTTTGCTTAATCAAATATTTTAGCTCCTATAATATTGAAGCTTCAGTTTCATTTTCTTTTTGTTGCTTTTTTAACTTTAAGCTTTGAAACTTCGTTCTGTTTCTTACTCAAGCCATTGTTGTTTTCTTTGATATGGCAGCAAAATTTATTTTAACAAATTAAAAACCGAGGCGTTTAAAAAATATGAAAATTTATTTACAGCACTTAAAAAAATACTATTAAAATGCTTAAAAAACAATTTGCATTTTTTGTTTAATTATTTAACTGAATAACCAAGAACATTTAAATCTTCAAAGTTTCTGCCTAATAAAAATAATTGATTTTAAAATTAACATACATATTTCTATTACTAACAGCTTGAAAAATGCCTGTATTTAAAAGTACGTGTTAGTGAAAGTTCCTTGAGTTTCTAATATCATTTATACATCTGTAGTACTTTTTCTAGATACATTTCTATTTAAATTAATGTTTGGAATATAATACTAATTTTATTCTTTATTTTTATTTATAATACCTGGATTAACTGTTCTTTAAACAAATAAGCTAGTGTTATCTATTACTTTTGTGGTCATAAATTTATGGTCTTGTTTTTTTGTAAAATGGTCTTGTTTTTTCATAACATTTTTTTGCTAACAAAATTAAGTTAATTTGACTTTTCCATAAAAAATTCTATAAAAACTTCATAGAAAGTTTGCATAGAAACTTCCATTAAGAGCTCACAGTTTTTCATAAATTGAAACCTTAAGGACCAGAAATTTTTCCAGATATCACAATTTCAGATCACTTAATTCAATCCTTGATAATAATCTTTATAAAACCACTGTTTTTTTTAATATAATAAAAATAAAAAGTCTATAAAAATATACTTTAAATAATAATAAAAGTAAGAAATCTACTAAATATGAAAATGTATTTAATAAAATAATTTTTCATCATATTTTTTTATGAAGCTCAAAATCAAAATTTTTATGATTATTTTGAAATCAAATATCTTGCAATATGATTTTTTTCAATCTAATTATTACTCTATCAAAAATAAACTGAATATTAACAAAAAAAAATAGTACTACATAAATAATCAACAACAAAAGCAATAAAGTAATAATAAAGAATATAAGTAATAATTTTAACAATTATAAATATTAATAATAAACAATTTTTTTTTTATTTATTTTATTTTATTAATTTATCATTCTATTTTTAGCTACAAAAAATACATTAAAAAATGGAGTAATCATTAAGCCATTATGAAAAGTCAATTTGAAAAAAATATAATTAGAAATAATTATGGTAAAAATAGTAGATAGGATTATTACAAAAATTTAATGTTGAAAAATATTCTTAATCATGTTCTTTTTTAAAGTTTTTCTTGTTGTTGTTGGTCCAACTTCGCATCTTTATAAATGGAATGTGAACAGCAATTTATTTGAATTCCATATGGTATGTTTTGTATAAATAGGTTATTTATATATTTAAAATTCAATTTTATGTATTAGGAGCTCCAAAAGAAATTCAATATTCAATACTTAAAATTTATATTTTCTGTTGAAAATCTAAGGAAATTGATAACAATAATTACTCATGTTTACAATATACATTAAGTTGTTTTCTTTCTGTTTTGATAACAAAGCGAGAGAAAAATTGATATAAAAAGATGACAATGAAATACTTTTTAATTCTTTCTTTGCTTGGGTTTGTATTTATCATGTATAAATATATGCATGTTTAACAAAAGAATTAAAAAAAGCTAACCTTTTTTGAGTATTTTGGGAACTTTTTCTTTGACTGAGAAAACAAAAGAAATTTAGTTAACGAAATATTTTAATATAAACAGTAAAACTTTTAAATTTAAAAAAAATAGAGTAATATAACTAAACATTTTAAGACAACAAGAATTATAATAATTGAATTATTTTCTAGCTCTATTTCTATAATTTAAAAATATAAACAAGTAAAATATAACAAAATGCATAATCAAAAATGTATATGCTTTTTGAATAGTGATATCTTTTATTTGTTATCAGTTTCCCTATCCTCATAATTGTCTTGTTTTGACTTTTTTATTGGCTCTCTTTTTAGATTATACTAGTATTATTGATCTTGGTAAATTTTATTTCATAGAAACTTGATCAAAACTGACTCTTTTCTCAATATCTGACTCAAATAGTTGAGTAAAGCACTTGATTTTTAACTCAGTTTCATAAAAATTTATACAAGTTTTTTTTTTCTTTTTACAATGCATTGCTGCAACTTGATTAAAAAAAAATGACATAATTTAAAAAACCAGCTCAAGTATAACAACAGTGTTCCATACAAAAACATATTAAAGATTTATACAAATAAAAAATGGAATCAGGAGCAAGATGATATAATTAATAAGGAGTTAAATGGGGTGGTATAGCACTTGGCTTACAATTACAAAGTTCCAAGTTCAAACCCACCCTACGCCTCTAAAAGACTGGACTCAATTTGTTTCTCAAAAAAATAATTATGAAAAAAAAGGAGCAACCACTTCGACTGTTGTACCTAGTCCTCTAGAGTTATAAGAGGTAAATTTAGTTAAAAAAATTAAAAAATACAAGTATAATAAATAAAGGTATAATAAATAGAGGTAAACTTAGCAGATGCTAATTTTGTCTTAGATTGGATATATTATTTTTATGAAAGGTCAATAGTAAAAGATACTAACAGTAAAAAATACAGAGTACAGAGAAAAGATTACATTCAAGACCAGTTGCCTGTTCTAAGCAATCAAAAAGTTTGAAATAGAACCACTTTAGAGATAACATTGTCAGGGAGATTATTAATAGAAATGATGAATAAAGATAGATATATGGAACCAAGTATAAAACCTTATGATACTGAAGAGATAACTAAAAAATGAAATTTAAATTTATCTATTAACAACAACTCTAATATGTTAATTAATGAAAGAAGAAATTTAAAGATTTTGAAAACTATTGCATTTATATGATATAAAAAAACTTATGTAGAAGACCAGAATGTCAGACCTTACCAAAAGTCTTTAATATGACAGCAACAATCCTTTCCCCACTGCATCAATCTAACACTCAATAAAACTTTTCTGTTCTATGAAATTTAAAAATTCAGTATTAGAACAAAAGAATCAAAAACCATATTGATAAAAGCTAAAGAAGCTTTCTTCTACTTTCTGCTATTTTAAATCATAGCCATTGCTTTCACATTTTTTACAAAAAAAGTTCTCCAAATAACACCTTTTACCTTTACCAAATAATTATCTAATGCGGCACTATAGGAATGACTATTTCAAAACAACTTGAATCTAGATGATGAATAACACTTTAAAAAATATCTATTAGTGTATTAATTATAAGCTAATCTCTTTTCCTTCATTTACATGGATCAGGACTTATAAACTCTCTCTCAATCATAAATTTTAAGACATGTAATGATAATTGTTTATTTATTTATAATAGTTTATTTATCATTATCATGCTTAAGACATGATAATGATAAATAAACTATTACTTATGACAAATATAAAATATCTTTCTGATCTCTTTGCCAATTACTGATACTCTACAAAATTTTATAATCACCTCTATCTTTAACAAAAAAAATTTGTTGGTAACTATTTTTTTATTTAACAAAAAAATGTTATGCTTAAAATAACCAAAATCTTAGATCTAAACTAAAGATAATTCTATATTAAAAGTAATCAAAAGAATGAAAGCTTAAAGAAAATAAATGCTTAAAATAACAAAAAAAATAAATTAAAAACTAAACTAAAAAGAATTTTATGTTTAAAATCACTAAATGAATGAAAACTAAACTAAAATAAAAAACCCCTAAAGATATAGATTTTTAAAAAAGTAAAAAAAAACTCAAGTACCTAAACTTCTGTTAGATTCCAAAACAAAATCATCTGGAATACTTCTCTAAATACAAAGTTATACAAAATAGTGAGATTTGTTTCTATATAAAAAAATTTAAATTAAAATAGGGATTTAAAGGAACTTATACATATAAAATATTACTTACTAATGAAATAACTGAGGCAAGCGAGATTTGATCTGAGTCCTAAAATATAACATGCATCAGTATTATTAAATTGATTAAAAACTTTATTCTAGCACTGAGTATTAAAATATATTACCAACTGCTATAATTTCAAAGTTATAAACTTTTTAATAATGTTAATAATTTCAATTAATTAATCAAAATTAAAACCAACACATAAATAACTGTAAACTTAAAGCATATGTGCAAAACAAATGGTTACTTATAACAACATAAGTGCAAAATAGCACAAATAATAATAAACATGATAAAAAAAACAAAGACTAGATTGAGTTCATATATATTTAGGTTTGAGATGAGTACCAGAACAAGCAACTATAATTAAAATTAAAACATATATTGGTATTAAGTAAGCTAGAATATTTTTTGTTACTTTTTTAAGTTGATCACTTTTACTTAAGCTACAATCAGTTGTCACTTTTTAACAATACTTCAGTTTGATGATCTCTTTCTGAAGGTAAAAGCCTTTTAAGGTGCGTTATTTTAAAAAATTATAATTTACTAATTTAAAACTTTCTAAATTTTCAATAAAAAACTAGCTTTGATTAATAAACTTTTTAAAACTTTTGAAAGTTTCAAAAAGTCAATAGAGTTTTTTATTCTAAATCTAAAGGTAATATCTTATTGCTGTGCAATAAAAAAAATTCATTTGATAAAAACAAAATACTAATATTAGTCAATAATTAATAGGATAATAATCTATAAGTTTAATTTCTTATTCCAATTTTAATTAATAGATAGATCTATTTTTATTTATAATATTTTTCTTTTGTAAAGTGGTTTACTCCACCTTTTTATATTGTTCACCCAATAAAAAGGAACTATTTTAATTTTTTCTTATTGCTTGAAATGGTGTCCAACTTTAGTTGAAAAAATTATAAATCCATTCAAAAATAGTTTTTTGTAGAACTAATTTATAATAGTTATATAAATAAATAAATATATATATATATATATATATATATATAAATAAATATATATATATATATATATATATATATATATATATATATATCAAAAAAAAAAGTTTCATGAAGAAAAAAAATTAAAAACATTTTGGAAAAAAAAAAAGTGTATAAACAAGAATACAGGTTTAAATAAATAAAAATAAGAAACAAGAAAAAAACCAAAACAAATAAAATCTAAGTTAGAAAAGAAGTCTTCCAAAATGGAAAATAATAAAAAAGAACTAAAATTTTTCTGCAACTAATATTTTATGGAAAGAAAAAAAACAAAAACAATTTTAATTAATTTTGTACATTGTTTACATGTCGTGTATTTATGTATATAAAAAATGTATTTATTTTTTTGCATTTTTCTCTGTCAATTTAGTTGTTGTTGCTTTTTCTATATCTTGTATTTACTTTTGTTTAACTAATCTATGTAATGCATAATACAGGCTTGAATGTTGTATGTATTGAAAATTGTATGTATATATTCTTTTAATTTAAATTTGCGTTTATTTTGCTTTTTTATAATTTTCAACGAAAATTTTTTTCTATCACTCTATCATTCTGAACTTATGTCATTAAAATTTTTGTTTTCTCTTACATTTTTTTTTCTTACCCATCTTATCTCATCTCATCTCTTTTTTTTTTTCATTTTTCTTAGCCTTACTCCTTACTTTTGTTCTGATTATTATTCCTATTACCTTTTTTTTTTGATTACTTGTATTAATGAAGTTTATTTTCTTTATTATTACCTTGTCTTAATTTTTTTTAATTTTATTTGTTTATTTTATTAAGGTGTTACTCCATTAACTTGTTTTTAACTATATGAGTGACAGCGAACCTAACTTTTGTAAATTATAATTAAATTTGTAAATTTTGATTTTGTGGTTAAATAAATGGGTAAAAAAAAATTGACATATTCTTTTACAAAACAAAACAAAATCTATTGAAAAAAGCTCCCATTAAAAACACATGCACACACAAAGTCATTTATATATATATATATATATATATATATATATATATATATATATATATATATATATATATATATATATATATATATATATATATATATATATATATATATATATATATATATACATATATATATATATACATATATATATATATATATATATATATATATACATATATATATATATATATATATATATATATATATATATATATATATATATATATATATATATATATATATATATGTACATATATCTTATACTGCTAATTTAGGTGAGCAGTGTGACGTCATATTGAAAAAGCCTTCTGTCGGGGGCTTCAGTACATACATCAACTGACAAATAGCCTGACTCGCAGTGGAGTGCTACATTGACTGAGGGTTTGAGATAGGGCAGCAATCTTTTCATTCATTTTTCTTCATTTTCTTCTTTTTCTAAAAAAGCCATACTGATTTAGATAAGCAAAAAAAGTGAGCAAGTGCTCACATAAATATGCTAAAGTAGATATATATATATATTTTTTTTTTTTGGAATGTAATAATATATATATATATATATATATATATATATATATATTTATATACATATATATATATGTATAAATATAAATATATATATATATATATATATATATATATATATATATATATATATATATATATATACCTTAACAAATATATATATATATATATATGTATATATATATATACATATATATATATATATACATATATATATATATATATATATTTGTTAAGGTATGTACTTTTTAAAAGTATATAATTAAGTTGAAATATTGCATTACTATATTAATTGTATAAAAGCAAATAACACACACACTTTTTTTTTTTTTTAAACAATTTTGCTTCCAACAAGGCTGCAAGCAACCACTAATTGAAGTTGGAAGTTACTGGAAGAGAAAAGATGAAGATTGTAGAGCAAAATAATGATTGATGAACGACTTAAAGGATTGCAAATTATATGAATCAGGAAAGCAAGATGAAGGAAGCAAATTCCAAAGAGCTGATGTTTGAGGAAAAAAACTAGACAAATAAGCATTTTTGGAGCACTTAGGAACAGTCACAGAAAAAGGATGACACTTAATTGAATGACGAGTAACACGAGAATGAATTTTAGTAGATGGCACAAGAGACGCTAGCTCTTTAGTGCAGTGCCTATTATAGTATTTATAGAAAAGAGAAAGAGAAACAACATTACGACGATGTGATAATGGTTGGAGGTTGGCTGCAAGTGCAGGTCCAACTATGTTTACAATGCGTTTTTGCACCTTGTCTAAAAGAGAAAGGGCATCATTAGAAGATCCGCCCCAGATATGGCAACAGTATTCCATACAAGGCCAGACTTGAGATTTATAGAGATAGAGAATAGAATCCAAAGTAAGAAAGTGTCGAGCTCAATAAAGAGATGCAACCTTAGCAGGTGCTAATTTTGAAACTGATTTGATATATGGTTTCCAAGAAAGATTGGAAGTAAGAGTTAATCCTAGAAGATGAAGAGTAGATTACTCATTGATACATCACCTTTCATAAATATAGGAAGATCTAAATTATTGCGATAACGATTGGCTGAAGATAATTGAGTTTTATCTGAATTAAAGTTCACCAGCCACTGTCAGCCCCATGCTGTAGCAGAAGTGAGATCCTTTTCGAGCTCAAATGCCCCCTCCAAGCAATCAGAGAGCGTTGGTTTCTTATCACGACAACAATAAATGGTAGTATCATCAGCAAACAATGCCACCTTAGATGTGAGAATATCTGGAAGATCGTTAATGTAAATTAAAAAGAGTAGAGGGTCAAGGATAGAACCTTGAGGAACCCCTGAAGTTGTTGAATAGTTTTGAGAGTATAGACAACAGCTCCTGAGAACACTTCTGCAAGACAATAACAGGTATGTTATGCCACAAGCTGTAGAAGAGTCTAAGCAGGAAATCACTTTAGATACAGAAGCTAAAGTGATACGAATGTCAAGCAATGGATCAACCTGCTTTTTGGCAATATCAGGTAGAACGCAACTAGTAGAACCAAAAGATAATATTGATGAAAAGTTTTTAGCAAACAATTCAGCTTTGTCTTTAGGTGAGGTGATAAAGTCTGAACCATACAAGAGAGGTGGAATTAAAGATTTGCCCTTATTATTAATATCAATAAAGATTCTCCAGAAGTAACGAGAGCCTAACTTTTGAGATGAGATACCAGATTTCATGACCTGAGAATAGCGGGCTTTGGCGTTAGACAAAGCCTTTTTACAATGGTTTCTTGCAGTAATAAACAGACATCTGTTTTCTGGAGAAGTGTTTTGCTAATAGATATGGAAATAACGGTTTCGATTGGCAATAGCAGCAACACAGTGTGAGGAAAACCATGGAGGAGAGTGAGGCTTGACCTAGAATCGTCGAGAGGGAACAAAAGATTCCATGCCAGTCAGCTTTAAGGTAGTTGTAAGAGGTACGATAATAGGGGGATTCAGGTGATGAAGATATATATATAGTATATCTTCTTGCATAGATTTTTCTAAATTTTAAATTGACTTGAAAGGTTCCATATTTCTCCAAAATATTTTTTTCAGGTCTTTAGTTGGTGTTTAGTAATATTTTAAAACTTTCAAAATTTGCCCATAGTTGCTCCCATTTCAGGCCTTGTTAAGAAGCGCTACGCAGCTCGCATTTTGCTTGCGAAAAGGCAATTTGCCTACGCGTTCAGCAGTTTTGCGCTATGCAAGAACTTATATCTTTTAGAATATTTAAATTATCTTTTGATTACCGTTAACGTGACATTTATTCAGAAGAAATAAAGTCGTAAGTAAAAGCATTTAACCGCAATTGTAAAATAATATATTTTTTTGTTAAAGAAACAGTTTGTTTCATAATTTTTTTTTTGTTATTTAAAATTAGTTAAAAAAAAAGAAGTGTTTTAAGTTTTATCTTAAGGAATTAAATATATAAATTCCTTTTAAATATAAAAATTATTTTTAGTCATATTTAGTTTAAAAAATGCACGATTTATTTTGATGTAAATATTTTATTAATAAGATATTTTGTTTATTGTTAATTCAATAACGTAAAGTTTTAATGACGTTCATTTAATTTATGAAAATAAATTATGATCACGAATATGTTATCGGTAACTGATAAATAACAAAAAAAAACTTTATTGTTTAAAAACATTATTAAAAAGAGTTCACAAATTAAATAAGAAAAAATGTATTAACAGTTAATAAAATAACCGAAAACCAAATATAAAATCATAAGAAAATAAACAAATATTTTACGTTTCATGAAAAAAATATTTTTTTCAAAATAAAATTTAGTTCATATTTGAAAAAAATAATAAAAATGATTTTTTTAATAAGAACTTAGATTTTATTTGTAACTTTTGTTATAGTGAGAAAAAAACAAACTGTTTGTATGATTTTTAACGCGTTAATAAAATAACTTTAATTACAATGCAGTACTTGAAAAGACGCTAGTGACGCAATATAACTTCTAACGATGCAAAATGTATTTGCTGAGTTGAGTTACTTAGAAATGCGTTACGCGTTTTCGGTACGCAGCGAAATCTCGTAACAAGGCCTGCCATTTAATATACAGTCCTCGGAATTAGAAAAAATAAGGTCGGCAATAACTTGCCGAACTTAATCTGTATGAGGTTGGCATTAGGTCCGCAGAAAAAATGTAAAACAAACATTTGACCATAAAACATAGAAACGAGGTCGGGGATTTTTTGTCAACCTAAAACACTTCTAGGTCAGCAGTTAGGTCGGCATTGCCGAATGCTGACCCTAATTCCAAAGGTTAAATTATTTTTAGTGACATATTGTTTCAAATACAAGGATTTAGTCAACTCAACTGTATATGATTATGTCATTGAAATAGTTAGAAATGGTCAAACAGAAGTTAATACCAATAATATTTGAAAGAAAAATTTGTCGTTTAGCAGTTTTTATGAACAAAAATCGGTAAGATGTCAAAGAACAATTGACAGATATAAAAGTAACAATTCAGATTAAGGTAAGAAATTACATTATTTAGTTATGCCATTCTATCAACATTTTCTAGTCAGTCAAATCCATCAAGACCTTCTGGACGACGAAACTTTTTAAATCCTGCAAAATCAGATCAAGGAAAAAAAATTGGAAGTATCAGAATTATGTTGGGATCCTCTCACAAAACATCTCCTCTCACAAAACATCTCTGATATTGCAACTTAGTGTTGTTTTCAAAAGAATCGAACAATAGTCCATCTTGGGCCACCTAAATTAAAGAAACTTGTTTTTACAAAGAAAAAAAAAAACAACCTACATTAAGTCAAAAAAGCATTATAATTCCTAATCTTGGATTCCAAACTATCATAACAATTTTTACTTTGTATCCAGATTACAAATAGATTTGGAAATGTAATTTGGCTTGGAAACCAAATACTATCTTCACTTCCTATATCATTGCGCAAGTACTATTCAAAAGTTTATTAGAACATACCATCAGATGTATTGCACAACTAAAATAAGAAGTGATTTTTCACCACATACAATCACCTAATACTAATTAAATTATAGTTTTGAGTTGTTACCTGTTATTCAGCTTATAAAAAAATTTTTTTAATTGATGGCAGCCACTCTGATTTAAATTTATTTGTGACAACTGTTATATTAATCAGTTTGAACTCAAAAGAAGATACAATCTAATGGAATAATTGCTCTCCTCGACCTATACAGTTTTCTAGACCATTAAAAGATGAATACACAAAGCAATCCAAAGAGCACATTTTAAAAGAAAAACATGATACTGACAGATAATAAGCAAACAAATAAGTCAGAGATTTTGAGTAAAAAATATTTTCAGAGGTCCCTCAAGACCGTTAAATATCAGGCAGGTCCCTAATATTATCAAAAAATAATAATCATATTTTATAAAATGATTTAAAAATAATAATTTAATAACTTGTACAAAAATTATTCATTTTGTTTTATATTAAAATACCTTAGTTTTCATGCAATAAAATTTTAAAAAATAAACTGGATAAAATTAACTTTCTCTTTAACATTATTTGATTACTGATCACTCCATATTCATAAGTAAATTGGAACACTATGGCAATTGAGGTATTGCTCCCCAATGGTTTTCATCATATTTTCTTAACAGATCTCAAACTGCTTCCATTAATGATGACAAATATATGCCAATAAAATGCACTTCAGGCACACCTTAAGTTTCTGTATTAGGACCATTGCTTTTCTTTATTTTTATAAATAACCTTAATAATTTTCTAATATTGCTAACTCATTACCATTTTGCTAACAACACCAACTTATTCATAACAAACAAGTCATTAAAATAAAATCAACAAACATATTAATTATGATTTATCCAATCTACTTCAATATCTGTGCTCTAAGTGAAGTCTTAATACCAGCAAAACTGTACTCATCATTTTCAAATCAAGTCAATCTAAAATCTATAAACACCTAAATTTCAGACAAAATGGCCAAATAATATTTTTTTAATTTTCTTTAAAACATCTTGAAGTCAAAATTGAATTGAATCTATCCTTTTTCTCTCATTTTTAAAACTTAGCAATAAAACTGTGTAGCTCAAATATAGATATGTCAGATTACACAATGTTACAAAGGTCTTGCCCACCCAGATTTTTTAATGTTTACTTAAATTAAATATGTGTTATCTGAACAAAACAAAACTGATACATCTCTTATTAAAAGAGGTTATACCAGAGTTTAAGATAAAATCAAAGAGATTCGTCAGAATTTTTCATTAGCAGTTATAGCAGATCAAAAGAGTGGAAGTGGGAATATAGTACTTGAATTTTATGATCATCTTGTTCATATATGGGGTAGATCTCCTTCTATAGAACCATTATCTTTTGGGAAATCAACTTATGATGTTAATAGATAAGCTTTGATAATAACAAAAATATAGAAGATGTATCAATTGCTTCAGTCGGCACTGAAGGCAATATAGTTGATGTTGTTGACTTCTCTTTATTATTACATACCACAGAAAATGCATCTGTTGATAGTGATATTTTAACTCAAAAAAAGAATAGGAAAAATGACAACAAAATTATTCCAAAAATTATTGACAATAAGCAATGACCCATGCAGAGACAAATAAGTGCTCACAAAGAGATCAAATTTTTTTGAATGAAGCTAAAGAACATGCTCGATTTGAAAGAGATATTGCAGAAACCATAAGACATTTAAATAAAACATTTTCAGCATTAATGGAGCACATGTCAGAATCTATTGTACAGGTTGCGCAGGGACTTTCAAAATCAATGGAGTTATTATTGCAAGGAATAAACACAAATGAATAAAAATATATATGTATCATAAAAGTATTACTCAACACGCTAGCTTTATTTCTTGAAATATACTTGATACTTTAGCTTGTTTTAATTATCTATTACTTTTACATATTTTATTTCATTTTCTAGTAAACATTTGTCAACAATCGCTTTTTTATAAAACTTAAGTAAAAAAATAACTAACAGTAACTTAAAGATAGTCTTTTCATAGATAAGTTTTAAGTTCCTCAATAATTTCTCTCTTATATACTTATTGATTGTTTTCTGTGTATATTTACCTTCAGGGTTATTAAAAGAGTAAATACTGTCTGGGTGGTTTGGTCTCTCCAATGCATCATTATAATGTCTTTCAATTTATTGTTCTGCCTCCTCTTCATTTAAGTCATAGGTTTTATTTTTTTTTTGCAAAAATCATGAAGAACAAAATAAATATAAGTAACAATAAAAACTGTTTCTATCTTTATATTGACTATCTTTCTTAAAAATCTCAATCTTGTTTTTAATCTGCCAAATTCACATTTCACCTGGTTTCTTATAGAGCGTAACATGTTGCATAATATGAGTGCAACATTTAACTGCCTCATTATTTGAACAACTTTAAAACTCTTTTATGCAAAAACTTGTTAACAGGTCTCCAATCAAGTAGTTAGAAATTAAATGATAACCATGTAAACAGTGCAATATTTGCAATGGTGCCCCTTCAATAACTTTTTATTGATAGTAGAACTTGTGAACATCTTTGCACCATGATGAACAGATCCTGGCCATTTGCATTCAACATCAATAAAGTATTCTTTACTATACATACTGCTTGTACATTAAATGAAAAATATTGTTTATAACAAAGCTAGTCTTGAGCATTTTTAATAGGACACTTTTTCATATCCTCCTTACTTTTAGGTAATGTAAATATTTAGGCCTAACTATATCATTAATGACATTGCATACAACTTTTACAGTTTTTGAAACAAAACATTGATGAACGCCAACAATATTTGCTGTCATTCAAAGGGAAACAGCATCTTTTAAATAATAATTGGTTATTGCTAATTTCTTTTATAGCATTTTTTAGGGACTTTAGTGCTTATTACACTTTACCACCATAAATCAGTTATTCCTTTTTCCACCCATTAAGTCTTTGTCTAGCATTTTTTTTCTTCCATTGCAAGTTGTTTTTTGTGGGCATAGATACGCAGCAAGTGCTAAATTTATTTTGTTTTATTATAATTTGGATGCATTTATACCATTGAATTGCAATATAAGTGCTGTAAGTAGACTGCAATATTGAAATATCAGGGTGGCCACTAAAATTTTCATAAGAAAAAGAAGATATAAGATTTTAGAGGAGATTTTGTATCTAATTTATAGGAGTTTTTTGCAAAACTACAAAATTTTGAATAAAAATAGAGGACTTAAGAGGATTTTTAAAAATAGGTTTAATGTTCATGTTTCCACATATGTGGGGTTTGAACAGGGTTCAATAATGCTGTTTTTTATGTTAAATGACCTGGATTTACTAAAGTAAACTTGTACAACTCGATGCATTTTTAGAAATTAACTAGTTTCGCAGACCAAGAATTTTTAAAACTATACTATCATCAAGAAATGAAAAAATAAAAAGGAGGAGTTAAAGAAGATATTTGATCATGTTTTCAACTTTTTAGAGGATTTTAGAGAAGATTTTTAAAAAAGAAGACTTCAGAAAATTTTAGAGGAGCTGTGGCCATCCTGATTATGAACAAAACTAATTGTAAACTATTTATACGCAGAGATGTAGGTCTCAAGATCAAAGTCTTGGTCTCGAGACCTACATCTCTGCCTTGGTTTTAGTCTTGGTCTTGAAAGCCTAGAGTATTGGTCTTGGACCTCTACTGTCTTTTACTTTGTTGATTCTTAAAAAAAATATCAACTCAATGAATGAACTAGTTATTAATAACAAACTGTAGATCGCTGTAACTTCCCGCTCTCAATGAGAGTTTGTTGCCTTGATTTGACAAGGTTCTAACTGAAATTTTTTATGTTAAGAGAATTTAAAAGAATTCTTTTAATTTTTTTACCTCTCACATGTGTGAGCATGAGCATGAGAAGTACGATACAAGTAAAAAAAAAAAGAAACAATACAATTCTTTACTATAAACTCTTTTTACAAAATTAGAAATGCTTGATGATAATGATTTTCTTGAGTTTCATCTTTTCTGACATGAGACCATATCTAAACTCCCATTATTGCAGAATCCTATTGTCATTTATATCTACTCAAAAGTCATGTTTTCAGGGAAGAACTCTAGGTATGAATGCAATATATGAATCTTTATGGACACACCACAACCCAGTTTATAAAATTTTTCAATAAGCTTTGCAAACAGATGTTTGTAATTAGGGTCCTTTCCATTTCTTAAGAATCCAAGAACTACACCATGAAATGCACAACAAGCTTCTTCTAAAGTTTTGTTACTTGCTGACTCTAGAGATGGAATATTCATTGTATCTTTTTTAATAAAAGAAAGAAAAAATAATATATAGCAACCAATATATGCATAGTAAATACTTTATGTTTAATTAAACTAAATGTAAGACTTTTAGAGAGTATGATGACCAGTATACTTACAATTTTTAACGGTTGAGGTATTGGTAGCCTATCATCATGTGGGGCAGGTACTGTAGATGATGGTATGTTTAGATATTGAATATCTTGTCTCCCTTTAGCTTTTCTGTACTTTGTAATATCATCCATACAAAAGTAATAGTCATCGTGATGGTTTTTTGGCTTTCTCTGTTTTCTGGGAACAACGAAGGCACTCCTTTTTTTTTACCTCATAACCATCCTGTTAGGGTAATTATGCACATATTACATGAAGGGCCCATGGTTTGTCCTGATCACCAAGAGCATTCCGAAATATTTTGTGTATACAATATGTAATCTTTCATGATCTAATGTAATATCTACTTAGCAAAACATATCAGGAGAATTTTTATACCCTCTAATAGCCATTAAGATAAGAATAGAGCTTACCCAGTTGCAACAAATATTTATATAATACATATTCGATACATATTTAGAGTAGCTTAAAATGTTTTTAAAACAAACTAATTTGTTCTTGAGTGCAAACTTGATAAGGGTATTTGATATCAAGCATAAAAAACATTTTTTATACATTTTATAAAAGATTTTACACCATGGAACCAGAAAACTTCATATTTAAAGTATTGATAACATATTTTTTATTATATGTTTAATTGTCTATCTTGTAACCCACTACTTTTCTTTCCTAATTCAAGTTTAGACTACAAGAAAAGCACATAAACAACTTTTAAAAATAATATACTTTCAACAATATTGTTCTAATTCTGACACCCTTCACTTTCAACCCAAAATAATCTAACTATATAATCTTGTTTATCTGTTAAATTATCTTTTCGTATAGAAAAAAGCAAATATACCTCACTCATTTTCTATTTTTTTTTTACCACTAAAAAAATTTCTATTTTGTACAGTCTGTAGGCAGTCATAACAAATAATAATATACTTACCGGTAACATAATGAAATATTCTGTATGAAATGCCAAGTAAGATCCAATAAATTTATACAAAATTAATCTAAACATATTTTTTGATATTGTTTTTAGTATAAAATTTGTAATTAAAAACAATGTCTAAAAATAATCTACTTAGGTCAAAATGATTACTTTTAAGACAAAAAATAAACTATTATTGAAAAAACCTCTTATATTTTGAAAAAAAAATTAAAGAACTTAAATCTTTTAATGGATTTTAACTTTTATATAAACCTACTATTAACATTACACACACACACGCACACATAATTATATATACATATATATACACATTGGTATATATATATATATATATATATATATATATATATATATATATATATATATATATATATATATATATATATATATATATATATATATATATATATATATATATATATATATATATATATATATATATATATATATATATATATATATATATATATATATATATATATATATATATATATATATATATATAATCTATTATTGCCCTGTTCTTTAAGAATATTGAGCACTCTATTTGTAAAATACACTAATATAATTTACATTTATATATATATATATATATATATATATATATATATATATATATATATATATATATATATATATATATATATATATATATACATATATATATATATATATATATATATATATATATATATATATATATATATATATATATATATGTATATATATATTATATATATATATATATATGTATATGTATATATATATATATATATATATATATATATATGCACACACACACACACACACACACACACACACACACACACACACACACACACACACACACACACACACACACACACACACACACACACACACACACACACACACACACACACACACACACACACACACACACACACACACACACACACGCACACACACACAAAGAAGTTTAATTAAGATTTTTAATTATTGTTTGTTTTTCTGCGGTTTACTTGGCTGCATTGAAAAACGGCTTTCGTATGGTTCGTAAAGCTTTTTTTTCAAAGTATTTTGAAACCGGAAGCGTTAAATTCCGGGTTTTGGATTTTTTTTTTTTTTTTTTTTTATTACACTGATTTTAAAATATATCCTCCTAATGCCCTAAAATTCAGTTTATGTTCCAATGGAACCCAAACATACTATTAAATTCTTTTTAGGAAGGATCCAACCCGATCTTTAGTGTGTGTCATTCTGAGACATAGGAACCAACCAATTCATTTGAAATTCATTATTGATATGCAAACTATTTTGTCGTTTTTCTAAAAACAAAATTTTTTAACGTTTGTTCCCCTGTGTTTAACACCATCCGAATATACTTTATATGTAAATATATTTTGAGATCAGTGTTTCAGTAAATAAAATATATGCGTACGCTTAGGAACCAAGGCAATTTTGTAAAAACATGGACAATTTTCTCAAACTTTATTTAACTTTGCGCAAAAGTGCAATTAAATTGTGTATAACAATGATGAATAGTATTATAGAATAACTAATGAAACATAATACTTAAGTTATTTATAAACCTGTTTTTATACACATTTGTAAAATAATTTATGTAGTCTTTGTAAACAAAGATCGTGTGATGAATCAAAATATGGAAAACAACTAGAATTAATATACTTTTTAAAAGAGTGGTTCTTCCTTATTATCTTAATAAAAACATTGCTAAATACCTTTAGCTGACAATACAACATAACTATATATATATATATATATATATATATATATATATATATATATATATATATATATATATATATATATATATATATATATATATATATATATTATATGATTAGAATAGGAAATAAATAAAACATAAATTTTACAAAAGCTGTATTTAAAGCAACTTTGCCATTTCTTTTTTTTTTTTTCCCTTTAAAATTAAAATTTAAACTACGTCTGGTCTTGTGATAATTTTGCTCTTTCCCTTTCTCGTAGAAAAAAGAAAAGTGGAAACTCAACTTAATATCAAAAAGACTTCACGTTAATTAGTTAACCTAGAGAACTTTGTTAACTGGAGAACTTTCGCATTCTTTATTCCTCGTCATTAATTTATTCAAATTATACGGGAATAAACTGTACCGCCATTAACAATCGTAAAAATATATATATATATATGCTATGTCAACAGAAAGCGAGTATTTGTCTAAGCTTGATAACAATGCAAAGCAAAGATATTTAAAAAAAAAGGTTTTATAGGTCACGTTGACCCGTATTTTCATAAAGATTTCTCTGACAATATAGATAATTTTCAAAATATAACTTATCCTGAAATTGTGAACTATTTTTAATTTGCTCCAAGTCCTCTAACTAAAGATCAATTAAAAGCATATAAAGCTCTCGATTTTTATAATCAATTTGTATCAGGTTGGATTATGAATTTGGATGTAAAAGAATTTGAGATATATGTTCTTATTCACGGCAGGGTAGGTTTTTTAAATATTAGTTCTATATAGAAATTTAAACAACATTCATACTTTTAATATTTTTTGAATTTTTAATATCTTAAGTAAAACATTCTCAAAAAATAAGCGAATTACCCTTACACCCATAGGTTATTTCTAAAAAATCAGGTAGTATAATCTGTGCACATTGCAATTGTATGGCTGGTCTAGGAGAAAGCTGCTCACATGCGTACTATTGGTGCGATACTATTTTATATTGAATGTGCAGTTAACATTAAAAGTTCAAAAACATTTACGGAGTAAAAAGCCTATTGGGTACTACCAAACTCTGAAAATATCTTATACAAGTCTCTTGCAGATATTGATTTTACCTCACCCAAATCATTGAAATATAACTTAAACAATAAAGTACATGGAATAGATAATAACAACAACAAAAAAAACCTCGAAAAACTATTTCTATTCCAACAAAGGAAGAAACTGATAAATTATTTCTTGACTTAAGCCAATCTGGAACCAAACCAATTATTCTTGCTATTGTCCTTGGGTTTACTAAGCCTTATGAACTGACAATAACAACAGACAAATATCCTGAATCTTTGCCTGATCTTTAACAGAACAATAATATTTTTTTTAACTATGAAGAACTCTTAAATGCTTGTAAAAAGAAAAAACTTATAATAACTATTGAGCAGAGTAAAAATGTTGAGAGTGGTTACACGACTTCAGACAAAAACTAAAAACTGGTTTTACTTTAGAGCAGGTCGTATCACTGCTTCAAAATTTGACAATGTATGGTGTGCTAATATTACCCAACCACCAAACTGTTTGATTATGCAAATTTGTTATCCCATTCAAGCAAACTTTTGCACAGTAGCAACAAAATGGGGACATGACTATGAAAAAGAAGCCTTTGTTTTGTATTCAACAACCATGGAAAAAAACACGCTAATTTTTCAATAAGAAATTGTGGTTTTTTTATTTCAGTTCAACAACCTTTCTTCGGTGCATCGCCAGATGCAAATGTTAATTGTGATTGTTGCAGAAATGGTTGTTTAGAGATAAAGTGTCCTTATAGTGGGAGAGATAACATCAGCGATTTATTAAGTTATAAAAATTTTTGTCTCGAGAATAATGAGGGTTATATAGCTCTCTAAAAATTGCATAAATATTACTATCAAGTTCAGTGTCAACTATATGCTTCATCGAGTAACTATTGTGACTTTTATATTTGGACATCAAAGGACTGGTATTGTGAAAGGATATTGCCGGATTATGAATTTATGGGGGAAAATATAACAAAATGTAAAAAAATTTTAAAAGAATGTATTTTACCTGAATTATTTGATAAGTTTTACAGCAAAAAAAATCATTATAATAAAGAAATACCAAATAAAAATAAACTCATATTAATAGAGCACAACTACTTTTAAAAAGAAAACAAACTTTTTATTGAGCATGATTAATGCAAAAAATAAGTTGTAACTTTGAAATATGTGTTGTATTTTAATAAAATTATTTTATTTTTGATTATAAATTTTAGTTTTACTTAACAATTCAATTCCTTTAAATGTTTATAACTATTCCACTCGAATAATTGAATCACTTATATTTATTAAAGAAGAACAAACAATAACAATTTTGTCTAGTGTGCATAATCCAGAATCTTTTGTATATAAGTAGTCTAATGGCATAATACTTAGTAGAACTTTATATTTGTTACATAAAAAACCAATAACTCTTTCCGTGTGTACTCGCGTACAAAAGCGATTTTTTGGGTTGGTTCAACATCTAAACAAGATAATTGTAGTTTCCCTTTTGAAAATCCTGGAATCTTTAATTCCCCACAGTAAAACAAAAACTCTATCAGCAATGTGAAAACCTCTATCAGCTAAAACAATATCTCCTGGAAGAATGTTTTTTAAAATTGAACAATGCTCTGTTAGGTATTTATTACTGACACATCCTCCCCAAGCCTTAGAAACAAATGTTATCACACCTTATGAGCTTACACCTATTAAGAATTTAACAGTATTACGATGTTTGTATTGAGATCAAGTCATTGCTCTTGCGTGTAGATTAGATGGTTTATTTATGAATATTTCGAAACAATCAATTATTACAGCCACTTATTTTCAAAATATTTTCGGAAGCATAAAAGCATAGTTGCAATAAGTTCACTGCGACCAGGCCATTAAATTAAATTATTCAGTCTGAAGTACATAATATCAGTCCACTTTAAAAATTTTCAGGAAGTTGATTTTAAAATTTCAAATCTATAAGCAAGATCTCTGATAGATAGATTTAGTCGCAATCTCATTAGTATTAAAGAAAATTCTTCAAAGTAGGATAAAACTAAGTTTAAATTTTCGTTGACAATAGGCTTCAAAAAAGTTAAACAATATAAAATTTTCAAATTTGGTAAGCCAGTGTAAAAAGTTACTTTTTAATCTGTAACAAACCATTCAATAGTTCCCACAAGAAGTTTTACTAAATTTGCAATTCAAAACGCAATCATAAACTAGCTTGTTTTAATATATAAGCTTTCTTTCTATTTGATTTATATTTTCGACAGTTACATCTGTTTGAACACTAACATCTACTAAGTTTTCGTTATTAATTGTGACACTTTCAGAAATATTCGCTTCATTATTTGTTGAAGTTTTATTTATCTGGAAATTTTTAAAATCATTTTCAAATGCATCTTCAGAATTGTCTAAATCAAGGGTACTGCTACTACAAGCCTTAAAATCATTTTGACTTAATGACAAATAAACGATTTTTGTGTCGTAAGTAACGTTCTTTAGATTGTTGAACTCCAAACTTAAACTTTTTGTTTCCTAGATTTAATGATGGAACCCAATCAGGATCATTCTTTGAGAAAAGTGAAGAAGGTTTTCCTAAATTAAAAAAAGGAAAATGTTGAACATGTAATGGCATTATATATTTATAATGCCATTACAAAGTTATAAAAATAAATCATAGGTAAAAACTTTACCTGTAATAAAATGGTCGCTGCAGATTCGAGTGTGAAGGACTTCAGAATTACAAACAACTCTGTTTATGGCATTTGTCCATTTATCTCTATGTTCTTTTAATAAATTTTCACCTTCTTCCCCTTGGTTTCAAACTACTTTTGGTAAACGAAAAAAAGATTTACTTTTTTCACGATTAGAACGATTTGAACACCCGAATACAGTACAAAAGTTCACCATATTATAATGTTTTTTTCTGTAACAAATATATCCATATTTATATATATGGGACTTTAATTTGAAAAAAAAAGACATTAATAAAATAAAAAGTATTGATTTACTTTCCATTTTTTAATATATAAAAATGTATAAACAAATATATACTATACAATACTATGAATATAATAATAACAAATTTAGTTCCGTCGCACAGTGTATCGCTTCATACAAGCTTGGTGGACAAAAATATTTTGTTTTGTAATTTCATTCCTAAGAATGTAGTTAACTATATTTTGGTGTTTTATTGCTTAGTTATGCAGTAGGGTAGCCTGGGGGAGGCAAGGGGGCAATTACCCCGCGTGTTTAAGCTTAAAGGGGCGCCAAAAAGTCAATTTTACTATAGAAAGTATTATTTTTTTTTTTAATTCTATTGTAAAAAAGGCGATATTTTAATTACTTTTAAGTTTTTAAAAGTTTTTATCTTGAAAAAGATAATTAAGTAATAAAAATAAATACTAAATTTCAACACATAAGTAATGTAATAAAATTTTGCATAAAATAAAAATATACTCACTACAAATATACAAAATATAAAAATATACTCACTACACCACGTAAATTAAAAAAATATTTTATTAATAATTAATTATTATCGGATAAATCATTGTTATTTTCACTACCCGATGAATCGGACTCTTAATAATCTTCATCGTCACACATAATTCTATTTTCAACAAGCTGTGCTGGTATTATAGGTGGGATAACTAAATTCAAAACTTCCAACGGTAGTTTACCAGTTTTCTTACTTGACAATTCTCTGTGTGAGTTGATGACAGGATCTGTTACCAAAAGCATATTGAGCAAATCTATATTTGTGCAAATACGTGAATTTTTTCTTGTATGGTGTTCGCGGAATCGACGAAAATCTTTATTACGGGCTTCTTGAGACTCTACCAACAGTTGTCCTATTGGAAGAAAGCATGTTTTTATAATTTCCGTGCTATGTACAAGTATTTTTTGCATAGTAACAGACATATAGTACCACGGATACAGAATAATATAAAGAGTTTTGGCTTCAGAACAAAGCTTTTCAAATTCATAATAGTTAATATCATAGCCAGAGGAAAGTGTTTTTAATAAAACATTGAAATTTTTAATGAGATTGATGTCTAAACCCGTAATCTCGCCACTCAACTCTGGCTTCATAAAAAACCTGCGAGCTGTATTCCCAAAGCCAGGTTTTGGTTTATCTACAATAAGCCCATATGCTTTTTAAATTTTTGTTTGATATCTTCTGAACGTTTTTTGACACTAGATTTATCTTGATCGCTTCTAACTTGCCACTTTTTTATATCTAAACGATAGCTAATGTGTAGCATGCACTCAAAAAAATCCACGCATGCAAAGTAGACAGACCAAAACCATAATGTTCTTTTTTAACAACTAAGTCTTTTAGTTCACCGTTCATCATTTTAGGAGTCGCACCACATATCTAACATTTTTGTTAGGAACCTGTGTCAGTCAAGGCATTGCAAACTTTTTCATCTATCATTGATAGTATTAGATCGTGTTTAACAGTAATTTAAAATTCGTTGAGTCTTATAGATGTTATACAAACAAAAACTCATCAGTAGCATCAGAGTTTTTAAATCTCTGTTTGTATGTGTTGTGACCGGAGCTCCCATCACATCCCCATTTGCTAATTAGTGTGAATGGCGTGGTAAAAGTAATACTTTTAAGAACTTCGCATTGGGTTTCAATTAGGCGTTCAGTAGTTTTATCAAGTATAGCTTGTAGGCTAATTTTGGCACGTGTTTCTGTAACAGAAATATGTTCATCTAATGGGTAACATAACTTTTTCGACCTGCATAGACTATAATAAGATAGAAATAGTATATGCCCTGCCTTTAAAGACCACTTTCTCTTCTGTTTATAAGAATGACTTGTACATTTAGAGTCAATGTAATAAGCTAATGTCTCGTCACGATTTAACTGCCTGCCACCACAAATAAAGTCTTTTGATCTAATTTTTCTGATGATTCCAGACTTTTTCTGATTAAAGTAGCTTGGTTTCTGTGCCCCAACACACGGCATGCTACTTCAGCAGCTGTGGTCAACTCAGTTGCACTTTGCAATTTTACTAAGTTTTCAACCCTTCGTTTTTTGGTTTTAAAGGACGAGTCTTCAAAGTTCTTTTTTGGTGGTCCTTGAATTTCTCCAGATGATTAAAAAGTCCATTGCTGGTATATACTTTAAATTCTACACTTGCCCCTAACCAAATTTTCTAACCAAACTTTATTTTTGTTTAAAAAACGGTCTATCATCGTATAAGCTGCAGACCATTTTATTGCGAATTTTGAAGCCATGCATGAAATTTTTAACAGCAAAGACCTCTCAAAATATCTAGTCAAATCAGTTACATCAGTAACAAAATCTTTGCAAAATAAAATCCAATAAACGAGAATTTCTTTCTTCTTGATTATGTCTTCGCCATTCTTCAAATAACTCCATTTTTGAAAAAGAGCGCACATGATCTAAATGAAATTTAATAACAAAAAATTGTGGATTTATGTTGTGAAAATTTTTCCTTTGTTGTACACCTTTGGACTTTAGCTATACACTGTTTATAAATTAGCTTGGATACATGCGGATACAAAAAGTTGTATAAATTTAAAAATTAAAAACCAAAAAATATTTTACAATTTTAACCCAGTTTTTTAAACCATATTTTAACACATATTGCTTAACTTTTAAATAAAATATTTAATGTAATTAAATAGTACTTACCCTCAAAAGTAAAATCTGCTGCATTAAAATGATTGCTCTCTTTTATTCTTGTTAAATGTTAATGCAACCATTGTAAATTTTTAAGTAATTTTTTTCAAAAATGAAATTATATCTTAACGCCTTTTTAATTGCTTATGACTCATTCCTCTGGAATGTTTTTCATAATTAACACCGCAAGTTATTACTAATGTAGGACTGTTATTGTGAAAATATTACCAATCAGTCGATTTCTTGATATGACTTTTGTCCACCTAGCTTGTATGAAGCGATACAATGTGCGTCGCCTTAGTTGTATTCCATAATGGCAGAATTTGAATCAAAACAATTCTTAATTGTTTCATGACGACGACCTAGGAACGGTGATTACTTCAATGTTTACACTTAATATTTAAAAAGTTAAATTTGAAAAAAATAATTTGGTAAACACCTGAGTAATGTTTATTTCCTTGACAATAAAGCATAAAAAAACAAGCAATAAAATAAAATGTAGAGAAAAATGTATACATATCAATTAAAACTTTTCTTTTTAATAAACAAACATTTTTTAGTTCTTAATTTCATTGCAAAGTTTTAACTTTTCCTCTGCTTCACAATAAACTCTCATAAGTTAAAAACTTTTAACCTTGCTTTCAATTTTTTGAAAGTGACTCAGAAAAGTGAAAGCTCGACTGAGAGTCCACGGAAAATAAACCTAAATAACATGTTAATATTATTTAGGTAAATATGTTAATACGAATTAATATCGTTATATAAAGGTATTAACTAGGAAAAAGTTCTTTTTTATTCTAAAAAAAAAATTTTATTAAAAAAAAAATGAAAATGAAAAAAATAACTTTTTTTATTTTTAAAATATCATATTTATAGATATTCGAAATATCAATGAACTTACAGTTTTTTTTTATAGAGCTTTTAAAAACTTAAATAATAAATAAATTTAAAAATGGTTGTATGACTGTATTTTTTATATATATTTCAGATTTCTATTAACAATCTCTTTAATTATCACTACCCTCTAAAAAATGAAGCGTTGATTTGATGTTGATCAACGTTGATTTTGCGTTGACATTAGCGATCAACGGCGATCAACTATAAATGGATGTTGTAGCAACAGCAATGTTACCAACAGCAAATCAACGTTTATTTACAAACACTGAGCGTTCGTTGATTTACTGTTGACAAAAAACAAATTTATTGAGCTGCTTACTAACAGCAATTTGCTGAGCAAACAGCATGTTCTGCTGGGATTTTTTTGTTATTTTTGGTGGTAATAAACGTTTGTTCAAATTTTAATTATATTACGGTACCGTAATATAATTAAAACCTTTATAGATGGATAGAATAAATGGACAGATAAAACCTATGAAATGAATATAAACTTTATTGAAAAACATATATTTTGTTAAGTAATTATATTTTCAGTTCTTGAATAAAGATTATTCTAATGAAATTAGGGTAGTTCTTTAACTATTTGAGGATAATAGAACATCTTAATATAAAAATTTTAACAATTTAAAATAAAAAAGTCACAACTTAGCAGCAATTTGGCTTATTAATGCTTATTATAATAACATTGCTATTATCATAGCAAACTAGTAATGTTTATGACTGCAAGTATTTGCCTGATAAATTCTGACTGCAAACTAAAATCATATAGTACAAAATGCAATTTAAATTGGTTTTTTCTGATTTCTTTTGAAGATGTGCACAGCGATATATTTATGTTTTCAATCACTTTGCCTGAAAATAAATTTTGTTTAAGTAAAGTTGAATCTTATTATGGTGATGTTGACAACATTGCAGTTGAAAGTAGTTAATACAGTAGTATTGATACTCTCACTTCAACAAAAGATTTTTTATATGAGTGGTCATTAAAATACTGTATAAAATATGATGCTTTAAATGCACTTTTATTTCACTTAAATAAATTTACTCCATCTATACCAAAATGCAGGCAGACATTACAAAAATCTCTTCAAAAAGTTAATGTTTTATATGTCAGTGGAGGCGATTATATATATCTTAGAGTTGAAAGTGCAATTGATTATTATATATCAACAGTTGGAAATAAGGAAAAGCTTGATCTAATTGTAAGTATTGATGGTGCACCTATGTACAATAGTATAAAGACTTCCATTTGGCCTATACTATTTACAATTAACAGAAAAGAACCATATGCTGTTGAGTACTTTGAAGATTTTATTCTTGATATGAAAAAATTTCAAACTAATGGGTATAAACAGCTGCATGTGACTATTAAACTTTGCACTGACATGGCTTTTAAAAATAATTTGTATAAAGAAGAAGGTCACCAACTTGACAAGAGTCTTTCTCCGCTTGCTCAGTTAAATTTCCCAATGGTAACTGGATTCCCATTGGACTATATGCACCTTATATGTCTTGGGGTAAATAAAAAACTTCTAATAAACTGGTGTAAAGGTCCCCGATGTATTAGAATAAGTTAATCTGTTAAAGACAGTATTTCAAATGAACTCATAAATTTACGAAGTTATACACCATCCAATTTTCAATGTAGACCACACTCTTTAAATGAACTTGAGAAGTGAAAAGCAACAGAGTTTTGATTCTTTTTGCTTTATGCTGGACCTGTTGTTTCAAAAAGGAAAAATAAATAAAACTAACTATGACTTATTTGTTTCTCTTTCAATTGCTATGCACATACTGCTTTCTGATAAAATGGTGAAAAATGAATTGTTGCATTTGCTAAACAGTTGCTTATATGGTTTAATTAGAGAAGTACAAATTTTGTATGGGGAGATCTTGGTAACATACAATGTTCATAGCATGATTCATTTAGCTGATGATTGTGTTAACTTTGGGGAGAGTCTTGATCATCTAGCAGCTTTTCCTTTTGAAAACTTTTTGGGTTGAATTAAAAAAATGGTGCGAAAATCATATCAGACTGTTGCCCAAAAAGTGAATCAATTAGATGAGAGAAAAAAGTTGGATATTTTTCTTAGAGAAAGGAATGGTAAAGAAATTTCTGTCCAAGTGGTTAATAAAAAGATCACATCAAATCTACGAGACAGAGTTTATGTCATTCAAGGCAAAGGGTTTATTTTAGTAGAAGAGGTTTTGGTAGATCTTGCAAAATGCATCACTCTAAATCGTCATTCAGTTCGAAAGTTTTTTCCTAATTGTTTTGAAACATCTTATTTAGACAATTGTTATGTAAATTCATTAGCCAACCTAAAAACAATTTTTCTGAAAAAAAAAAAAACTTTTGAAAAAAGGCTTGATGATACCTCTTCAAAAAGGTGGTTATGCTTTTTTTTTCTACTTAGACATTGTGATATTGCTTATGATCACTGATTTCTTGAATTAAAACACAAATTTTGATTATACTTGCAAAGCATCAATTTTTAAAGAATGTCTGTGCATGTGTCATTATGTAAAATTTGTTATAAATTTGTCAAATATATAGTTCATTGAATAATTTTAAAGTGAGTTTAATGCATTTTAATTAAATATTATAAATTTTTTGTGTGAAACAAATACCTGGTATGTTTATAGAAATAATAAAATATTTACGCTGGTGTTTTACATTAATAAGTATAAAAAGCGTTTTACAAAGTTCATTGTTTTTAATCTCTAATGTATTTTTAATTTTATTTTGTAACTTATATAAGATTGTTTAGAATTAAATTGCACCAGAATATTGAAATGTCATTTGCCATTGTTTAATTTTTAAATGGAAAAATTAAAGTAGTGGTAGTGATTACTAAAAGTTGGATGAAAAATGATGGGAAAAGCTTCTGGCATTTATTTAAAAGTTCCGCTGCGATTCGTAAAGCTGTCACAACCTTGCAGGCACCAACCTCTGATTGGAAGATATACCCAGCAAGGATTTTATACACTACAGGTTTGCATATTACTATAAAAAAATGTAAAAAAATTGAATTAGATACTGAACTGTATGTTTTGACCAGGGCACTGGAGAGGATAAACATGTGCTGGTGCAAATTTATTTTGGGCCCCCCTTTACAATATGACTATTCTCTCATTTAATATCACTTATTTTAAATCCAATATTCCAACAGGCATTTGTTTAAATTATATGTTCTGAATGTCATTAGAATGTTTAAAGAAGATTCTTAACAATTTTTTTAATCGTTGACAAAAACATTTTTATTTTGGAGTCTTTATAAAAAAAAGTTTTTTTAACAATGTTTTTATTTTTTTTTTAAATTTTCAGTGTTTTTTAAAAACTAAAAAATTCATTAATTTTCATGGGTTTTTCATTAAAATTCATTAATTTTTATGCGGTGCACCAACTGCACCCCATTCTCATAGCGCCTGCTTTTGCCGCAAACATTTCAATTATATTTTTTTATTAGATATCGATAAATGATTTTACGTACATAGATTTGTGTTTAGATTTTTATGAAAAAGCTCAGTCACGCTTAGAGAAAACAGCAGATACTTTAAAAATTGAAACTGACACCGAAGAGAAAAAAGGGACAAAGCAAAAGTAAATTTTACTAAAATTATTTTTAAATAAATAAATAATTTTGCAATAAAGAATTACACAAATCATGCACTGTTTTTGTTTAAAAAGTAAAGTTTATATTAAAGGAGAAAGACGGCAATGGCATTCTCTGAAAGTGATGAAGATATTGTGGTTGGTGATGAAGAACTATACAGAAGATATTATTTTGATAGCTCAAATAGCTAAAGAACATCTAACGTGATTCTAAATATAGCAGGTTAACTATTTTTGTAAAAGTAGTATAATGGTTTGTTAAAATAAACATGCTTATTTTTTTACTGAATTATAAATGTTTTTAAATCAATATCAACTCCCCATTTACACAGTGAAATAGCAAGCTTTTCAGTTGCTGAAAATAACATTGACTTCTCGAAAGAAACTAATCTATCTCAAGGGAAAATGATGTTTTCTTCAAATATATTGGTAAAAAAAAAAGTCCTAATGTTGCTTTTGTTCTAATTAAAATCTGTGTGCGTGTGCAGTAAAAAAATTAATAGAAATCAGAACTATATGTTATAGAATATAATTTTGTTGACAAGTTTAAATAAAATCACTATAAAATGTTTAAAAATTTTGTTTAATTTTTGTAGGTATAATTTATCTATACCTAGGTAGAAAATGGCTCTAAAAATTGTGTTTTGGATAAAGAGGATAGCAGAGAAAGACATTTGTCTTGCCAGGGTAAATAAAATTTTTAAGAATGTACATTTCAATGTGTTAATCAAAGTTTTATTTATTTTTTCCATTTAGGTAATTTTTCATGGTTAATTTTTTACAAAATATTTTACATAAATAATAACAATATTATTTATTTTACTACATTTTTTTTTAAGATTTTCAAAAAGTTGCGTTGAGTTGGATGGCAAAAATAGATAAAAAGGTACTACTGTTGCTTTTTATTTTAATATCAAGGATTGCATAATACCCCCACAAATTTTCAAAATTTTGAATCAAATCAGAAAAGTGATTCAAGAGTCAATTTTAAAAATCCATGTATTGAAATTAAGATTAATATTTAATGAAAATTAATATAAATTTCATTCATATAGAATGAACATAATATGTATTCTGACCCTTAAGTAATTTTTATTTTTTTAATAATAGATGAGTTCTCTTAGTCGTTGTGGAGGTAATACTCCATTTAAATTGGCTTTTGCTTTTGGAAAGTTGTTGATGAGCGAGGATGCTGGGGCCTGTTTTAATGTCTCTGGTGGTTCATTGAAGATAAATTTTAAAATATACACCCTGTATCATATGACAGTGGGTTAGAATGGTTTTATGCATTTTTTTAGATTTTTTTTTTTACAGGAAATATATTTTGTTTGCCCTAGTCAGTCATTTATGTAACTATTTGCTATAATTTCTGCAGTTTGATTTTTTTTTAATTTGATTTGAATTTTTGATTTAGATGCGATTACACGACAGCATCATGGTGCAAAAATTTGCGAAGGTTGATCAGGCATTTCGAAATTTTTAAGACAATCAGGAACACGACTCAATCAAAAAGTTTTAAAAATGAACAATGCTGCAAACGCTAAATAAATTGTTTGAAAATGTAAATTTTGTGTTAAATTCAATAAAAAACTTTCTTACTTAACGCAGTGCCTACTTTATTTCATTATTCTTTTGAGTTAGCTTTTAATTGCTCTATCAATAAATTTTTTGCTAAATCCTTTATTTACAGCCTGTTTTTTACAAAACAAATTAAGATATGAGCAATATGTATAAATTTTATATATAAATATTTTATATATGTGCATATATACATACATAATATATATATCAATTATAAATTATTAGAAAATCACTTAACAAAAATTTTTTCAATTAACACAGTGTTTCATCAATAAAAAGACTCATCAGAAATAATGAGTTTTTTTTATTGATGACAGCATTTCTGATGAGTCTTTTTATTGATGAAACACTGTGTTAAATGAAAAAAAAATTTTGTTTAGTGATTTCCTACTAATTTATAATTGCTCTGTTCTTCTAAGAACATTGAGCACTCTATTTTGTAGAATACATTTTAAAGTTGTTTAAATATATATATATATATATATATATATATATATATATATATATATATATATATATATATATATATATATATATATATATATTTATATATATATATATATCAACTATTTACGAAATATATATATGTTTATATATAGATATATAAACATATATATATTTCGTAAATAGTTGATATATATTTTTTTGATATATGCATCAAAAAGCGATATCAAAATGCCGTCGACTATTATAAAAATCAGTGTTGAATCACCAGAAAAAATGTTTGTTGATTAAACGTTGAAAAGCAACATTCGATCAACGTTTTTTGTAAACACCAAATCAACGTTGATAAGTGGCTAACATTTTGGACAAAAAATCAATATGGAATCAATGTTGACGAGAAACATTGAATCAACATCAAATCAACGCCTCATTTTTTAGCGGGTAGAAATAATTCTATAGTGAATGATTTATGGAGCCATACTTTAATGCAGATTTTTATTCCAAACACACAACTTTTTAATCTATTTTTTGTAGTAATAAAAGTGTTTTATCTTGTTTTGCTGTCGTCGGTATTACAAAATTATTTGGATACAAGAAAGGAAAGCAGAGAGTAATACAAGAAGAAGCTGTTTATAATTGCAACGATAAAAACTAGTTTTTGCTTCTCATGAAAATCAACCATTTGTGGAAAAAACAAAAGCTTTTAACTTACGTGGATAGATAACTTCCAATCGCTTACTTTTGTAAGTATGTTTGATGATGCTTTCAGCGCAAAAAGAATGCTTTTTAAATATCAAATACATCACAAAATGAGCTGTTAACGTGTTGCAAGGAAGAAATTCAAGACAATATAACCGAAAAATCAAAAGTCTAAGTACTCTTCTTTTATTGCTGATGAAACTCAAACAATTTAAATTTATTTATTTATTAGGTTTGTTAATTCTTATTTAGATAGAAGGAAAAATTTTTCAAGTTTACACATTGTTCTAATAGTGTTACTGATGAGGGTTTATTTATTGTTTTACTAAAAGCCGTTTCTAACTTTTCATTGGTTATTATGTATTGTAAAATGATAATAACCAAAGAAAAGTTAAAAACGTTTTTTATACAGCTCTTCTAATTACGCGGTTGTTACAGGCAAGTACTAATGATATTTTTATTGGTTTAAATCTTTTACAGTCATTAGAAGATATTGTCTCTATTTAGAAATATTGTTAATCACCACCTTCAATTATGCTATAAACAGGCTTTAAAGATAAATGCTAGTTACAAAGAAAAATATTAGAAGAAGTCTAAATGCTTTAGTTTAGCTTTCAAACAGAGTTGTTAATAAATAGTAAACAAGTTTTTAACAAGTTTGCTTTAAATACTTGTGGGTTGTGTTTTAAATAAAATTCAAACATAAAAGAAGTATAATTAAAAAAAAGTCTTTTTAAACCTTTGTTTTAAAATCTATTTTCATAGCTACACATCTTTGTAAAAACATTTGGCATAGAACAGTTATTAGAATAAAGTATTTGAGTTCTTTATTACTGTTGTACATAATACATAACTATATAAAAACTTTTTTACTCTTACTTAGTATTTTAGCGATGTTTTAAGTGATATTTTTTAGAGAATGGTTCCTTTTGGTAGATTGAGTGTATTTTTATAAAATACACTCAATCTACCAAAAGGAAGTCAAAACTTAAAAAATGTGGGAGATGAGGGGACTTTCCTTATGCTCGTAGAAATTCCTAAACCCGCCCCTAAAATACTGTGCCCCTTAGTTTCCTAGCTTGGATACTATTATTATCTTGATTATTTATATTATATGAGTTTAAAAAAAAAAAGTTTTTGGCATTGAAAATATAAAATACTTTCACCAGAGTCCCCCACCTTGGATACTATTATTAACTTGATTATTTTTATTGCTAGACAAAAATTTGTTTCTCTTGGTGTATGTGTTTGACAGATATAATATATATAATAGCTAATTAAAATCAGATCAAGTTTTTGATTTGTTATGTATTAACAAGTAACAGCCTTAATATTGCCAGCCTAAATAAAGTGAATCAAATTTTAGAATATGAAGTTAGATGTTTTTGTCTGAAAAGCTGGGACTAATCGTGTCCTCAAAAGTCTAATTAGTACGCCGATTAACGTAGATTTGCTCATTGTTTATTATTTCATCAAACAAGCTTGTTCATGTTATTTACTTTTGTATGGATCTTATTTTGCATTCATATCCACACACGCAAGCATCAACAATCTTTTCTAAATTTTTCAGTTGTGAACAAATTTTGAAACATTGTATCATGAACTAATGAACCAAGCTCATTTTTTTTGATTAATGTTCTATTTAGATAAACTGTCTATTTAATTTCTATATAATGTCGTTTAAGCTGAATTTTTTTATCATCTAATTAAATAGAATCTAACTTATTAATGAACGATAATTAAAAAGTACCATAAACAATTTTTAGCAAGCTTTATTATTCATGAAAAGGATTTAATATATCTTTATATAGTTCCCTTTCATAATATATATTTGGAATATTAGGTTTTCATATTACTTAGACTAAAAATTGTAAAAATGATGAAGTTATGAAAATAAGTTGGAAAATTTTGTCTATATGATTTGCGTTCTTTTTGGTTTTCTTATAAAAAATAAAGCATTAAAAAAAAAACAAATAAATAAACATTTTTAAAAATCTAACTTCTGTTTACATTTTTCTCCAAAAGTTTTTTTCAAAAATCAAACCTCTGTTCATATTTTTGTTCATTTCTTATTTCTCTGTAATTGAACATAAAGATATTAACTTTTTAAATTCAAACATAAGGACCTGACATCACTTTAAGTTAAACATAAGGACCTGACATCACTTTAGGTTAAACAATAGGACCTAGCTTTACGTTAAAACAAATATTTGTTTGGTTTAATTTAGACTACTTAGCTAAGGAGAGAACTACATTCTTGTCATTTTATTCTCATAAAAATCACAGAAAAACTTTATAATTTCATAAAATATCGATTGTTGAGGTAGTATTATTTTTGAATGAGATATAATTACATTCTTGCCATTTTATTCTCATAAAAATCACAGAAAAACTTTATAATTTCATAAAATATCGATTGTTGAGGTAGTATTATTTTTGAATGAGATATAATTACATTCTTGCCATTTTATTCTCATAAAAATCACAGAAAAACTTTATAATTTCATAAAATATCGATTGTTGAGGTTGTATTATTTTTGAATGAGGTATAAGAAAAAGACCATATTCAGAAAAGATTTTATTATTTAAAAAACAAATAAACAACAAAGAAATTTCAATTTAGGTCCAAATGGGCATCTTATTGGATGCTTAGCAGGTAAATTAATGGATTAATAGCTTAAATTACATGATTATTCGTTTTTAATTCGTTTTTTTGTTAGCCCAAATCAACGTAAACTGTTCTTTTGCAGTTTTCTTTTCTTTGCGCAATTTTTTTCTACTCATCTTTGTCACATTTTTCTGCTAATTTGCTTTCATCGAACTTTTCCTTCTGCCTGAACTTGGCATTTTATGTTGGCAAATTTCTTTTTTTACAGGCTTTTTGGGAGTTTGTAACTCTGTCTTGACTGATTTTTGTGGTTTTGCTCTCAACTTAATACAGCAACTTGAGGATGTTTAATTAAAGAGCCTGCGAAGGAAAACTTGTGATCGTTTTTGTTTTTAAATAATATATAATCGAAATATAGAAGTAATCTACAAAGCTCGAAATGCTTTAAATAAACACAGTTTAACACAATTACATTTCTCTTCAATCCATTGCCATATAAATTATGCAATTATTGCATGGGATAATACTATTAAACCTAAACTGCTACCTTTTTATCGTCAGCAGAAGCATGTTGCTCGTCTTATCAATTATAAAAGATCGATTTGCTCATGCTTAACCATTATTATTTCAAATGAAAGTTCGTAATAATTATCAGCTGAATATTTTATACACACTTTGTTTTATGTACTAATGCAAAACCAACGCATCTCCTGTTTTTTTTCATAATCTATATACCTTAAAAGATGAAAATAAATATAACTTAAGAAATTATAATCTAATTAGGCAACCTTTTTCTCTTACTAATTTTGGAAAGTCGTGTATTGCATTTCGAGAAGCTTTTCTTTAGAACAAAATAGTTTTGAAAAACATATTTTTAAATTCTTCTGAAAATCAATATGAAGTTTATTACATAAGGTAATATGTAATAGTATATCTGATCCACATCTTATGTGTTTATGAAAACAGTACTTTTTTTAAATATTTTTGTATTTATGTATAAAAGTATCAAGAATTTCTTTATACCAATTTTATTTATATATTCTTACAAAATTTATGTTCTCGCTAATTATTACTACGACATTGTTTTGTTCGGTCGGAAATCATTGCACCCCATGAAAGTCGGAAATCATTGTACCCCACGAAATGGGGTACAATGATTTCCGACTTAGGGCGCTTTGATCTTACATGAGTAACATGATTTACATGTTTATTATTACTTTACCTAAGTGCTACAAATGCTTTAGTTGAAGGGTATTAGTGTATATTATATAATACATTTCAAAAAAAGTAAAATTATAAAAAAATATATAACATTACAAACTAATACACACCAGTGTATAAAGTTTTCATTAAAATAAATTTTCATTAGAAGAATGACCACAATTCTATCTATGGAAATAAGCCCGTAAAATAGTTGCCTATGTTTAACAATTCTTTTTCTAGCAGATTTTTTGGGTAAGGTTTCAAAACTTCAGGTAAAAGTAATGAAGCGATGCTTGACACTTTGCTCAAAAAACTTGTTTCATGATGTATCACAGGTATTTCAGACTCCATGCCATCAACATGTGCTACAGTCGTTTCAGGTTCCACAAGAATTGTGTTTACTGCATTTGGAGCAGCACAATCTGTAACTGATAATGGTAAATATTCATCATCTTCACAAACTTCTGGATTAAATGACTCAATGCCAGTTACTTGAAATCCTCTCTGTATATTAGATGGTGAGAAAGCTTTTGTATATGGTTCGCAAACTATTGAAACAGTATCGTAAATGGTCATAGATCTTGGATTTGTGACCATCCAATTGTCACACGCATTGTGAAACCTTTTCAATGGTCTAAAAACAGTTCTATCCAATGGTTGTAATTTATGGGTACGATGGGAGGAAAACTTAGCATTGTAGTTTCATGTTGAATTGCAAGATCCAAAGCTCTAACAGAAACATGATTTTTATGGCTGTCCAGAAGTAACAAAACTGGAGATTCATGAGAACAATTTGAATACCTTACAAAATGTTTTATCCATTCTATAAAAATGTTTGAATTCATACAACCAGAAGGATTTACAAATTCTTTGCATCCAGGAGGACTTTTTTTTTACAGCAAACTCATATGCCAGTAATCGTGTTGACTTAGTTGAAAGTCTATAGTTCATTTATAATGCAAGTAGTAAATAACTTGATAAACTTTTTGCACCTTCTGCAGTCAAAACTTGCTTATTGTTGTAATTAGACTTAAAAGATTCATTTGGATTGAGCTTCTTTTTATGGCAATATATTTTTAAAGTCATTCGATTTATGCTAAACTTGTGAGCGACAACATTCACTGGTCTACAACATTCACTGGTCTGCCCTCTAAAACTTCATTAACAGCTGCTTTCATTGTATCACATGATTTAGCAACTCTGTCTGTTTTTTTTTTCTATACCTAACCATACAAAGATCTGAAAATTAAAATAAAAAAGTTTAAAATAAAATATTTGTTTTAAAAAAAGAATTTTACATTTTAATATTATCATTTTAAAAACATCGATAAATACAAATTTCTCTCGATACTATACTTATTTTTTAATTTTTTAATAATACGTACTAATACAATTTTAATAGTTTACACAATATAAGTATACTAATATTGTGTAAACGAATTGTAAACTTATGTAAAACTAAAAACTAATATTATTAATATTAGTTTTTAGCACTATTACATTTTAAAAATGAAATGTTAAAAATTATGTAAAAATTTTTTATTCGTCATAATTATGAATATTATAATAATTACTTAAGTACATGCTATTTGTTGAAATGTATAAAATTTAAACAAAAAATAATT
>NC_088934.1:17305000-17357500 GCF_038396675.1 Hydra vulgaris | reverse complement strand
TTTGTTTTAACATTAAAATACCGAAAAGCAAGTTATATTTTGAAAACGACCCTATTTTTTATGTCTTCTAGATTTTTATGATTGATATAATATCAAAATTTTTTGAATTACTGTTTTGTAAATAAATTTAAAACCTTTTAAAAAAAAAAATGTATGTAAATTACTGACAAATTCTTTTTTTGTTGTACTAATATTTGGAAAGAAATTTTGGTAAAGAATGGTCTTTACCAAAAATCTCATCATATTTAGTTTTCAAATTGTTTCATAGAAAGATTGGAAAGTTGTATGTTTGTTGTTTTTGTTCTATATTTATCTTATGTTTTGTTAAATATTTATAATGCAAATAAGTTTATAGTCAAGTAGGGTGACCATATTTTACAAAGACTAAACCAGGAGACGCAAAATAGAAATAATAAAAAAGGAAAAATCTCTAAATTGGGACTAAAGAGGACTTTAAATAAATATTTTCAAACAGGGTTGCCACTCAACTTAGAATACCTGGAAATAGCATGAATCCCAGGCAAAACCTGGTAAACTCAGAGATTTTTTAAAATCTGTATAAAATTCAGGAAAAACTCAGGGAAAATATTTTTTTTTTGAAATTTTGTAAAATATTTGTTTTTCAAAAATATCTTGCTAATACATATGATAATAAGTTTGCAAGATGTAGATGTCATTGTAAAAGTTTATGTTTAAGTAAGAAAAATAATAATCTTGTTGATAAACTGAAAAGAATAAAGAAAAATCAGGGAAAACTCAATAAATTTAAAAAGTTCAACTCGTGGGAAAATGTTCTTTACTCAGAGAAAAACTTTTAAAATTATAGTGGCAACCCTGTCAAAACTTCATATTTGGATAAAAGTAATGACATTTATTTTCAAAAAACTAACAAACATGCATACATACTGAACATTTAACTTCTTGGTGTCTTATAAACTTCTATTCTTTAGAGAAATCTTTATTGTAAACACATATTCACTTTAGCATTCTAACTAAACTATAGTTAAAAACTAGTTAAAAAAAATTGTACTTGAATGTTTATAAATTTAAATAATAGAAGTTTATAAAATGGTTGTTATTTAATTTAAAATGAAATACTTGTTACAAAGAATTTCAAGCTTATATTAAAAGCGAGAAATATATAACCTCTAGTAATCACCAACAGTTTAAAAATAAACAAATACACAAAAATAGTTCTTCTATCAGAATTTTACTCCTTTATTAGATTTTTCAAAATTTAAGTAGAAAACATTTTAATTTATTCAAATTTGTAATTACAAAATTCTATTGCTTAACAAAATTTGGTTTTAATAAAAACTTTGGTTTTTTACTTTTTTTTCCCAAACCATAGATTGTTTCAAAATCAGTGACCTTTTTTTTGATGCCAGGGCAGATAACCTAAAATCAGGACAATCCAAGAAAACCGGGATGTCTGGTCACCCTATATTTAATTAGTAAAAGCGATAGTATTAAATGTAGTAAGCTGAAAATATGATTGTAGCTAAAAAAGTTGTTCTTTAAAAAAAATTAAATTAATTTCTTGTGATATTTACAGAAAACTCTTCCCCACTTGCGAGAAACAATTAAAAAACAGCAAATGCAACAAGTTAATGCTAAATCACAACAGTTACAACAGCAGCAGCAACAGCAACAACAGCAACACCAACTTCAGCAGCAACAGCCACCTCCACAACAAAATTCTCCAAAATTATCTCTAAGGCCTAATGTTCCTGATATGAAAAATTTACAACTTTCTTCAATTATATCTGGTGGACAAGCTGTAGCTCCACAGCAATTTATTTTAGGAAAAAATCTTACACTTCAAGAACAGCAAATGCTACAAAAACAACTACTTCAACATGGTAGAATTCTTATTGCAAGTTCAGGACAAGTAACGCCTGGAATAAGAACAATTATTAATCAAACTACTCAGCCTACAGCTAATGGTATGATGAATAGACAAATGATGTCACCATTAGTAGTAGCTGGTCGAGAGAAGCCAAGAAATACACACTACTCTTCTGCTATTGGGTATGAGTGACATTCTATATAAGGTTATCACCTTTCTGGATTTTATTTTATATTGGAGAGCACAAATCCTAATTTAAGTAAGAGTTTCATTGTGTAAATTCTGGAAAGGTGACAAACTTTTAGATTTGTTTTGAATTTTAACATTAAAAAGAAAATTATAATTGTGATTATGAAATATGTTACTATTGTTTAATTTCATGATACAATAGAGACTAAGGCCAACTGAAATAAGGTTTTTATAAATGTCAAAGATTATAATTTAACATAAAAGCAAGTATTTAAAACTTCAGTCTAAGAGAAGAAACTTATTATATTAATAAAATTTCTCTAAAGGTGAATTCATTTATGTATTAAAAGTAAAATCTAACAGGAAAATATCAGGATACCAAAAATATTTTTTCATGACATTTTTTTTATACAAATAAGATTTGGATTGAATTATGATTTTATTTTGCTTAATTAAAGTTGCCAACATTTGATAAAGCCACACTTTATCAGTTTGAACTTTTAACAATAAATGTTATTTGAATAATCTAAATAACTTGCTGCAATCTAAAACATCAACTGGGGTTCTGACAAAAACCAAGTCTGGGGTTTAATTAGCATTTTGATTATATTTAATCTACACATGGTGCTTAAACAAAACATGATTTTAGGCCTAAATGACAGAGTTGACTAATATGTTAAATGATATATTAAAATACTGTTTTACACAATATTTTTTATGTTTGTTGCTTTAATTTTTTTGAATTTTTGATTTTAATAATCTTATTTGACATACAAAAGCTATTCACTTTTTGCACACCTTTTTTAGAAAATTTAAATGATAGCAACTTCATAATTAAGTTTGGGCTATTAAGTTATTAAGTGCAAATTATTGTCTATTCAAGTTTTGGGAAATTGCATTTTCTTAATTTTTTCAAGAAGTAACAAATTTAATTCTGTTTGAATAGTCTTCCGCTTCAACAATTATCCTACAAAACTGCATTTTGAGTTAAACAGTGCAGTTTTTTTTTTTGTAAAGTTTTGCTTAAAAACAAATATAAGTGTAGTTTTTTTAAATAAAAATTCATACAAAAATAAAGTTCAAATCTTACATTTGAACTTTTTGAAAATCCGGGAAATATTTGAAGAAAATAAGAAAAAAAAAAAACACTTATATAAGTTTTTTTTTTGTGCCTTTTCTTGTTACTTATCTAAATACAAAAATGAGAATAATTGATACAATTTTGTTTAAAAGTTTGATTAAATTCTATTTATTGTAAACATAAAATTTTGAGTTATGTATACTTAATCATAATATTCTATAAAAAAATGCTTCCACTTCTGAAAATGTAGTGGAAGACAATCTGGATTGATATATATATATATAAATAAATAAATATATATATATATATATATATATATATATATATATATATATATATATATATATATATATATATACATATATATATATGTATATATGTATATATATATGTGTGTGTGTGTGTATATATATATATATATATATATATATATATATATATATATATATATATATATATATATATATATATATATATATATATATATATATATACACACACATATACATTAAATTAACAACTAAAAGTGTTAAACAACTCCTTTATTGGTTCAAGGAAACTTTTTTACATTTTTTATTCTTTTTTTTTCAATACTTCAATATTTGTTTTATATTTTAATTATTTCTTATTGTAAAACAATTTTTTTCATTTAACTATTTTATTGTAAAATGATTTACGAAAATGTTGAAAAAATACTTTAAAATCCTCCAATCCTAAATTTCAAGTTTCAAGTTCTAATCCTCCAATTTCAATTTGTTGACATAACATGTTTTAATGAAACTCATACGTATTTTTGCAGAATTGGTATCGGCCTTTTTTTTATTAATTTACCAATTTTCCAACCAATGGCATTTTGATATTTTTGTTCTGCATTATGATAATAATCAAGTAATAAATAAACTAAGCTTTATGCATTACTTAGAATTTTCTTGAGAAATTGTCTATTTTGACTTTGTTTATATGCAAATTTGTTTATTCTTAAGATGATGTTTATAAGCTTTCATTTAAAAGCTGAATGTACTTATACTTTTATTACCATAATGTTGTTTTTAGAATAATTTTGTTTTGAGTTGTTCTACTGTTCTACTTAAAAGAAACCTATTTAAGGATTGTTATATGTGTTCAATTATAGCCTTATATACTTCTATATGATTGTTGTTTAGATATCTAATGTACTAATAAAGAATTCTAAGTAAACTATTTATCTTAGTACCATTTTCTTTTTAAAATTAAAATAAAAAGTGTTCCTCTAAAATTGTATTTATTTTTTGAAAGTTTTATTTTCATAGAAAAAAAAACTAAAAATTGTATATTTTCTTAACTGAGTTTTTCTAATATCTTTTAAAATAATGGTTTGGCTTTAATTTGGGTCCAAGTATTTGTTTCCAGTACTGATTCCATGAAAAAGTTTGCACAATTTAAAGTTGTATGGTTTTATATTTTCAAAATTTTAATGATTAGTTAATTCATCTGTCTTTTCCCATTACCACAAATGTGCTATCGGTGCATCACTAATATATATATATATATATATATATATATATATATATATATATATATATATATATATATATATATATATATATATATATATATATATATATATATATATATATATATATATATATATATGTATGTATACATTCATACCAGGGATGCGGAGTCCCAAAAAGGACTCCGGATTTGAAAGTCACAAAAAGATTACTTTATCCTAGTTTTTGGTATCCAGGAGCTCTAAAAATATAAATAAGTTTATGGGCTACTAATAGGAAAAAAATTAAGACTTTTAGGTTAAAGGAACAATCGTTTTTTTGAGCCTGGAGTCCTTATGTATAATGGCGGCAATGACTCCGGGACTCCAGGACTCCGGGCTTAAAAACAATAAGTTTCAAGTCATTAAATCTCATGAATTTTTTTATCATAGCAGATAATAAGTCAACAAACATGTTTAGAGCTTCTGGACACTAGAGACTTGGAAAAAGTAGAGATATAAAGCCGGAGTCCTTTTGGGACTCCGCATCCCTGATTCATACATACATACATACATACATACATACATACATACATACATACATACATACATACATACATACATACATACATACATACGTACATACATACATACATACATACATACATACATACGTACATACATACATACATGCATACATACATACATACATACATACATATATACAGAATTGAGATGAAATTATATATTTTGAAAACTAATAATAGGCTTTGAAATGAAATACTATTATGAAATATTTTTGAAGGTACAAATTTGCAATCAAGAAAAGATAAGAAATATGTAATGATTAAATAATCCAGCAGTTTTTTATCGATATAAGAATCTGTGCAAAGTCAACAAGTATAAGAAAAGTATATAGAATATAGAATTGTTGCATTATTGTTATTAATTGTTACATTATGACACTTCTATATGGTGTCATATAGAAGTGTCTATTTATATATCTATATGGTGTAATTATAATATTTTGAATCATAAAGTAAAACATATAAAATAAAAGTTTTTAAATTCAGTGTGTAATTTTTCTGATGCAAAACAAAAATAAAAATCTCTATATATACATTTTCTAATTTAAACTAAAGCTAATAATGTAACAAATAAAAAAAGTATTCTACAAAGCATTTTAAAAGGCAAAAAAAAAAAAAAAAACTTATATAAGTGTTTTTTTTTTTTTCTTATTTTCTTCAAATATATCCAGGATTTTCAAAAAGTTCAAGTGTAAGATTTGATCTGAATATTTTATTTGAGCTTTGTTATTTTGCTTTTTTAGTCAATGTCATCTTTTATTTAATTAATAACTAACTTATAAGATTTAATGTAAATAAAATAATAAACTTATAAAAAATGTTTGTCGCATTATATTTTTGTTGATTTTCTTGTTGTTATACTTTTAGCATTCCTCTTTAAATTTTATATAACACTTGTTTACAATTTTTCACTGTTTATATATATAAAAAATTTCAGAATTATTAAAATTTTTTTTTGAGCTGTAGGTTTAATATCAATTATTTATAATTATTGAAATGTTTAAGGAAAGACTTAAATCTACTTTTTCTATCTTTATTTTTAGAGCGGATGATGATATTAACGATGTCACATGTATGGCTGGAGTCAATCTCATGGTTGGTTAAATTTTTTCCTCGTTTTTGTATTTTAACAAGCATTTTGGTATCAATAGTTCAATCTATAATTTTTCATATTTTCTACGAAAAACTATGGATCATTTTAAACATAAGTTTAATTTTTAGAATCAAAATTTTCTGAAAACATTTCTCTTTGCTTCACTTGTAAAAAAAGTATTTTCTGAAAAGTTTGACTGCTTTGAAAAAAAAGTATTTCTGAAAGAATTGACTGTCTTGAAAAAAAAAATTTCCTGAATAAGTTTAACTGTCTTGTTAATAATTATATTTTTTAATATTTTTTAATATTTTTTTTAATATTTAATATATTTGTTAATAATTATATAAATAACTTTCATTTTTAAGAGCCTTTGCATTTTTAAGTATTAACTCTTAATAAGCAAAAAAAATAATAATAACATAAAACAAGAAAAAAGATTTTTTTTTTTTTTTTTTTTTTGCTAATTATATTTATGTATTTTATTTTAATTAGTAATAAATTTTGCAATAAGTGATGTCCCAAACTTTGAGTCCAATATGATTTTAAATCCTGCTTGGTAAAAAGAGTAACACTAAAAGAGCTTTCTTTTTTTGTTGATGTAACAAAGTAGTTATATTTTATTTAATGGTGGTTTTGTAATTTTTGTTTTATTGTTATTTTTTATCATTAATACCAAGATCTTGTCCAGAAATTGTAAACGTTAATAGTATTGTGGGTTGTGTATCTAGATGAAGCATGGTCTATTGTTTTCTTGGTTTTTGTGCGTCTTATGTGCATTATTGCACATTTATGTATGTTAAGGCACATGTGCTTCTCTTTTGTTCGTTCTAAAATGTAGTTATTGTCAGTTTGTGATGTGTTATAGTCTTGTATCTAGATTAAAATGGGGCAAATGGCTCATTATTCTCAGCATAGAGTTTACATCTTAATTTTAGGTTGATTTGGAAGATTTATAAATATTGCATAGTGTTGCTCCTATTGCTGAACTTTGTGGTGCACCACTGACATCATTTTTATCTAACTTCTTGAACTAAAATTTATTTATGTTGACACAATGACCGAAATAGGCCATGATTAAACATAACACAAAGTTTTAGCCAATATTTTAAGGACAATATAATAATATATAGCTAATACAATTTTTTAGTTTATAATTTATTTGTAATTTATAATACAATATTTTAATATTCACTTTGCACAAAATATAAGTTCTGTTTTAAATGATTACTTTGAATTTATAATTTTGTAAATGGCAATCACCCCTTCGAATCAGAAAAGTTCTGATGCATGACTACCATATGCAAAAGATAACATAAGTATAATAATATAAAAAGCACCATAAAAGAAAAAATTACAATGCTTAAAGATTATCCTAAGTATCCTCAGACCCTAAATCTGGCGCTTGGTTTAATTTGGTTGAAATGATTCATAGTTTTTAATCAAAGATTTACAGTTTTAAATTTAGTTTGTTAAATTTATAACAGTTAAATATATTTACAGTTGTTTACTTTATGTTTGTTATGTGTAATTTAAATACAGGAAGAATCTCAAAAGATTCTAGCAACCGGTGCTGAATTTATATCGACTCAAACACACAGTGTTCAGGATACTCCATTGTTACTTCCTGAAGAGTTACGAGCTTCTGTGGAACGAATAGGTTATAAACATGTCATAATTTGTCTGTGTTGTATTATAATTTTGTTATAATGATAAAAAAATCTATTAAGCTAAACTAGATATTAACTTTACTTATAAAAGAATTATTTAAATTAATATTTTAATTTTTAGTTTGTTAAGGTAATACTTTGCCTTTCCAATAAAGATAGTACCCAATCTAAATGATCTTTTAGCATTTTATTTTCTGACTGAGTTTATCTTTCATTTATTTAAAAAAAAATCTTTTTTGAATTTTCCATTATCTCTAATATTACTAAATGTTTACAAATGCAAAAACTAGAAAGTGTAAAAAGCATGTAGAAATAGTTATTATTTGCAACTTTCATAGTAAGAATGTTTATATGCATTTTTTTTTTCATTTTTTCCAGCTTCTTTGTTATTGCTTTTTTTTAAATCCAGTTTTACATAGTTTAGTGTGTAAAATTTGTTTGATATTTTTATTTCGTATTATATGATGACAATTTATTGAGGTACTTTTGGAAGAGTTTCTGGGTCATTCTATATAAAACAAGCTAAAAAAAATTTGAAAAATTTTTTAGGTCATTATCTTAGAATTATTTAAAATATATAATTTATGAAAAAAATTCCTCAAAATTTCAACTCAATATTTTTAAACATTTTCAAGTTTATTTAGAGGCAGTTTCTCTTCAAGCAATTCCTCTTCAAGCAATTTCTCTTCGAGCAATTTAATTGGAAAACTAAAGATTATTTTAGGCAGTTTTTTTATTTTCCAAAAATGAAGTTTATCAACACAAGTTGATAATTCATTTGAGATTTACAAAAAAAAGATAGAGCTACATTAAAGAGATGGAGTAAAATTTATTCAGTTGCCATATTGTAATATATACATCAGACAAAAAAGATTTATTAAGAAAGTTAGAACTGTTGTTTATAACTAAAATTATGAATGCAAGACCACCAACAGCTATAACTATTGTGAATGCAAGACCACCAGCAATGTAACTTTTGTGAATGCAAGACCACCAACAATGTAACTTTTGTGAATGCAAGACCACCAACAATGTAACTATTGTGAATGCAAAACCACCAACAACTAACTATTGTGAATGCAAGACCACCAACAACTGTAACTATTGTGAATGCAAGACCACCAACAACTGTAAATGAGCTTTGTAGTTTTTTTTTCATTTTAATACTCTTTACATGCATAAAAGGAAATGCAAAAATTTGAGTGAGACAAAAAACTTGATTCTTTTAATAGTTACAGATAGTTATAAAAGTTGCAGATGTATGTAATCATGCTACAATAGGAATACCTTTACAAAAAGATTGTCAAACCAATCTATTACAGAAGTTCATTGACAGCAGATTAATTAAAATATGTTACAGAAAAGGAAGCTTCTTTTTTATTTTTTTGGTCAAATTATAGGTCAATAGAAAATTCACTTATACTTGTACAGAACTACACTTGTTCAGTAAAATTATTTAAGTTGTGGCGGACCATAAACCGCTCAAGTTTATTTTCTCTTCCGGTTCTAACTGAAATGTCTAAATTGCAAGTCAGAAAATATATTAAGTTTTATTTGTTTTTCATAATAGGAAAAATAGTCAAAACAGCTTGCAGGTATTCATTATTATGTATTGCATTTAGAACATAATATCTTTTCCTTCATAATAATTTGTAAACTCTTCTATGTTAGCTTTAAGAGATCTTTAGTTTATGTACTTTTTAGATCATTTATTTTGGTACAGAAAAGTATTTCATTATTTGTTGGATTGTCTTATTAATTGATGTTAATGTTAATTGATGTTAATGTTAATTTAACTTCTTGTTTTTGTTTGATTTTTTTGATTTATTTTTCCTTCATTACTTTACAAAATAAATCTGTCAATATTTTCTAATACTTGTTTATTGAGCAATTGAAATTTCACTGTTGGAAATTCCTAGATAGTTTGAGATTACACTTTGTAAGAATATTTGTTTACCTTAACTTGGTCTGTTTAAAATAATTTTTTTTGCAATTTTGAAACCAGTTGAAATGTATGGAGTACTGGTAGTAAGTGACCGGGGTTAATATCAGACCGGGGCTGGGGCCGGGTTTAAGAAAATATAGTCGCGGCCACATTTTTGACCATTGCTGCATAAACATTTATACATTCTAAAGTATACTCTTTTTATTCAAAATTCATGTTATATTTTGTATATATATAAATCATTATGATCGACATGATCATCATAATCATCATTACTATCATCATCATCATCTGATCATCTGATCATCTTCTCTTTCAGCAAATACTACACCATATAAACACTAAAGTTTATATAAAAATGAAATATTGTATGCCAGCATCTAAATAAGTAGCAAACATGTTTATATCCATAATGTGTATGCATAAAGCGCATCTCAGAAGGTTTTATTCCTTCTGGACTAAAAGTTTGGAATCAGATTTTAAGTTCTAGAGACTTTTGGTTAATCTTCAACATCTTTTGGTTAGTCTTCATGTCATTAACTAAAATAAGTCTAACATTAAATCTCTAGTTCACGGGTTTAATATTTTTACTTCTCCCCAGAATAAAGCAGAGTTATTTGCAAAGAAATCTTACTTTATTTTGACTCTTGAATATAATGGCCATACTCCTCCTTCCATTTAAACAGATTAACCCATTATTAAACATCCAAATTACTCTGGCTTCCAATGCTAAAGTTAATTCTCAATTAAACACTTCTACAGTTTGTGCTTCAGACAAGATTTCCATCATAGTCTTAAAAAGTGTTCTCCAGAACTCTCTTTAATTTTTGCTAAACTTTTAAAAAGTGCTAAAGAAGTGGTTCCAATTTTTCAAAACTCTAGAAAACACTTTGACCTATCCAACTATCCTACGATTAGTCTTCACTCTGTTATTAACTTCTTTATATAATGGTTTTGAGATAATTAAATTATTGCTCCTAACGGCAGTATTAAAGTTATTATTAAAGGCCTACACTCTTCTTTATTTTGTTCAACTTTAAGGGTACCACAAGGTTCTATCTTTGCTCCTGTATTGTTTCTTCAATATCAATGTTCATGAAAATTTTACGTCTAAAGTGGCTCTATTTGCTGACAACTCAACTTTATACTCTTGTCTTAACAAAAAACCTTCACTTTTTTGATTACTTAGAACAAGCAGCTGATTTTTAATCTGATCTCTCTTCTGTAACAGCCTAAGGCTTGCAGTGGCTTATGGATTTATGTTTATATTATGGACTTAAAATCCACAATTTTTATTAAACAACAGAACTCATTTATTTACTGCAAAAAAATATTGCAGTAATGTTGGCATTCCTATATTGATGAATAAAAACCCTCTTACTCTCAGACAAAGTCTAAAAGCACATTGTAAATGTAATTAAGACCTGCTTTATCTGCTAAGCTTGAGCCACTCACCCATTGTTGTAAGGTTGCATTAGTTCTTTTTTCTACAAATACCATCATGGTCAATTCTCAAACGAGCTATCATTTCTATTACGATAAACCAAAACTCATTCTTGCTTGACTTCTTATTATGCATCCTTTTACTCTATCTGTCCCTTCATCCTATAAAAACTTTTAATAATTCATTTTTAATTTCATTATAAATTTTTTCTAGCCCCAGCTATCAACTCCTGCTAAATCTCGTAGTTTTGCCGGGGCCAAGTTTAAAAAATTTTTAGCTGGGGGCGGAGGTAGGGCCCAAGCCTAGACTTACTAAGTACTGGTTTTATCATTGTTGCTATTGTTTCACTTTTTGTTGTTATTGTTTTTGGATAGGGCATAACTTCATTCTTAAAGCAGTTGTTTCATTTTGTTTTTTCTTTTTTAATTGTTGTTACAATCTTCTTTCGATTCTTCAACTCTTTCCTAAGGCTACTAATATTTTTGGTACGTTCTTTTTTATATCAAAGATTCGTTCTTAAATATTTCAAGATTTAAATTTAATCTTCACTGGATCGATTTTCAGCCCTTGAATGAGCCTAATTTTAACTATTTTAGAGTAGAAGCTTGAGGCTGAAAATAAATATTTTTTAAAAATAAATTTTTCTTTTTCTAAAAGTTGAGATAAATTATAATATTGGTTTTGAGGTACCTAATTTTTTTTTATCATATCTCTAAAAGGAGAGAATTTTTGAAAAAGACAACAAGTTTTGATAAAAATAGAATTTTGTAGGTTCAACAAATTCTTTAATTTTCAAGAAAGTCATAACTTATTTAAAGATTAACTTAGAAAGTTCCTTTTTAGAGACTTTAGTTACTAATATTTATTTTTGTAGTAATTTTAGTTACAACAAAAGTCTTTTTTAAAACAGTTTCAACTTTAAACATGGAGTTAAAATTTTGAGGAAATCTTTTTTTTATTAAGCCAACAGGAGGTTTAAATTTCCAGAAAATCTGATATGATGACCTACAAAGGTGTAGCTTACTTTATATATAATGATCCTTTTGAATGAAAATAATAAAAAAATGTTTAACAATATTCTGTTATAGCAAAGAAACATGGTCTTACAGAAATTAGCCCAGATTATTATACTATTTTGTCACATGCTGTTGAAAATAGATTACGATGTTTAATGGAAAGACTTGTAGTGTGTTGTCTACATAGAAATAATCCACACAAAGTAAGCATTATTTAATTATTGTCATAAATTTAATAGTGTTTACCTTTATAATTGTTTTCATACTGTTTGCCTTTGTTGTACATGTTTTATTTTAGCGCAGTATAAATAAAACATGTGCAACAAAGAATAATAAATGTTTAATTATGCATGTGCCATCTTTTTCTTTTGTTTTTAAGGATGAGGTTCGTTATGAAATAATATCCGATGTTCGCAGTCAATTAAATGTTTTTGAAGATATTGATGAAGTTGAACGGAGACATAGAGAATCAAGAGAACGTGAAATGTTGATGAGAGTTGCAAAGGTTTTTTTAACTCTATCAATTATTATGTATTAGCTAAGTTTACTAGTCACACAAATCATCCATTTTGTTTTAACTAAGCTATTCAAGACCAAAAATAAAAGCAATTGCATCTGTAATAAAAATAGCTTCTGGTATCAGGATTTTAAAGAGCTTTTACTTGTATTGTACATCTTTGTAAAATAAGTTTTAGATTTTCTTTAAAGGTTATAAGATAAACTTTATAATGGTTATAATAAACAAGATAATATTTACTATTGGATATCTCAAAAGCATTCTTTATTAACCAATATGTTTTATAATTTTAAAAATATTTTAAAAATGCACCAAGTTAACTCTGAAAGTTACCATAAGTATAAACCCATATGGATTTTTTATGTAGGAATCTTTACATGTAATATACATATTCATATGTAAAAAGGAATTGTGTATTATGTGCACCTATCTATAGTTGGTTATAAACAATTTTATATAATACAATTATAAATATAATTTATATAATACAATTTATACAATTGTATAAATTTTTTCTGAAGTATTGCTAAATTATTAAGCTAACCAAGATTGTTGTGATTTGAATAATTAAATTATCTCTAAATACTTTAGAAAAATAGATAGTTTGATTAAATATTAATAATTTCTAATATTAATAGTAATATTAATAGTATAGTAATAAACTATAAATAGTAGATTAATAGTTTAATAGTTTAAAAAGAATAAATAGTTTAGAAAAAGTAATCATTTTAAATGGTTATGTTTTTTTTTCAAAGAATGGTTTTTATAATTAACAAGAAAACAATAATCTAAAATTTAGAAAACAAAAATAGTAATTTTTCCCATTAAACATTTAATAGACTAATAGAAATGATTGTTTAATAATAATGTTTAGTCATATCTTTTAAAAAACTGTAAAATTATGTAACTGTGCAAAAAAGAAACTAAATAGAAAATTTTTTCTTATTTTTTTTTTTTTTTTTAGATATCATTTATCTTAATTGATAAAAAGGATTTTTTACAAAGTTTTAAAATTGATAGATACCTGAAGTATTTTAACTTTTTTTTTAAGTCATTTTAATAAACAAAGGCATGCATTAAGTATTTGATTATCTTGTATCTTTTGGGTTTTCATGAAATATATGTAAGTTTACAGCCCTCAGAGTTAGAAAAAATGAGGTCAGCAATAAACTGCTGACCTTAAACTGTTAGCATCAGGTCAACAAAAATATTTCAACACAAAGGCTTTACTATAAAACATAAAAACGAGGTCATCATTTTTTTGCTGGCCTCAAACACTTTAAGGTCTGCATTGCCGAATGCCGACCCTAATTCCAAGAACTGAAGTTTGTATTTACAAAGTATAATTAAAGCTGGCATTTCAAAAATTGTAGTAAGCAGAATTTCGACACTTAATACTGTATTGACCTTGGGTCCACTGTTATAATATGTTTTAAACTATTCTATTCATTTTTAAACTTAATTAATCTATGTACATTTTTAAACAGTGTACTTTAAATTTTTTTTAATGTTTTTTTATTTAAATTATCACAAAGAATAAAATCTTCATAGTTCAAAATACGGTTTTATTATTAAAAATTTTTTTGTCAGTAAGAAACTGTCTGGTTGTTGCGCTGGGTTACCGACAGTCATTTTGTTTTTGCAAAAAAAATTTAAAATTTAAATTAAAAGGGGACAATATGACTTTTTTCTGAGAAAATAAGTCATATTGTCGAACAACCATGAGATTCCACCCCTGATATATATATATATATATATATATATATCAGCTATTGTTTTAAATCGTAAAATGGTGTATGTTTATACGCTATGCCAAGGCTAAAGATATTCTTTAAGCGGAAGGATAAAAGAAGTATTAAATGTTAAAAAAAACCAGTTATGAAGTTTGAATGGCATTTATGTATAAAAGTTTGAATGACAATTACATTTGATATTTACAAAGGTAATAAGTTAAGAAAAAACAAAGAAAATTTTATTTTTTTCAACCTAACTTTTCCATCAAAAATGTTCGACAAAAGAAAAAAAATGACATTTTATGATGTGTAAAAAAAGAAATCATGAAAGAAAAATATAACAAAAAAACTTTTCTTTATCATCTTACAAGTGCCAAAATATTTATTTAGACAATTTCTCATAACAAACAGTAACAAAAATATTTACTGAATTTAAAAATTAAAATGAAAAACAAAACAAAAAATTATTAGCTAAAAAATATAAAAATGATTGATTTTATCAAAAAATTGAAAAAAATTTAATCATTGCAACTTTAAATGACATCTTGCAAAAATTTATTTTTTTTATAATTAAATAAAAAACTTCTATGGATATAACTCTATTATTAAGTTTTCAAAATAATATTTTAGTGGAGTTTAGAAACCCTTGTTATCAAAAACTTGTTAACAATATCAAGTATAAATATATTTGATAACGAGGGTATCTTAACTCCTTCGATATATTGTATTGAAAAATTAATAACATAGTTATATCAATAGAAGAAGTTTTTTGTTTAATTAATTATTACAAGTATTTATGGTTGAAGCAATATAACTCTTGCGATGTCTTAGTTTATATTTAGTATTTTATGAAAAATAATAGTTATAAATAAAAATTTTTTATAATAGTTACATCAGTTTTACATCGATTAACAGATTGTGCAATATGAAAAAAGTGAAAACAGAAATGTTATAACACTGCATCAAAAAATGTTTATAAAGCATGTGTTTAAATTTTTTGTTATAAGGCAAGTAAAAGGGCAACAGTATATATTTTTTAGTAAAAGGTACTTGGAATCTGTCACAAAACAAAGCACTGGTAAAGTAATTACCTTTTTTTTTAATTTTGTTTGCAACAAGTAATATTTTTTGTTTGTTAATAACTTTTTTAAAGTAAAAAATCATTATTTTCTAAACCGCAATTTTAAATAATGAAAAAACTAATCAATGAATATAGCAAATGAATTAAAATACTAACATATTTTAATTCATTTAAACAAATGTTGAGAAAATAAAGAAATATTAAATGTCATTATTTAATATTAAAAAACCCAAAAAATTGAAACAAAGTAGACATTCCACAATATGTACATTTACAAAACAACACTTCTAGATTTGTTTTTTTTAATTAGTAAAGTAAACTTGTTTTGCAGTAATTTGTTTTATTGCGATAGTTAAAAAAAAGTTAATGTCCATAAATAAGGAAAAAGATAATTTAATGCTCTACACCAATCGATATATATATATATATATATATATATATATATATATATATATATATATATATATATATATATATATATATATAATATATATATATATAATATATATATATATAATATATATATATATATATATATATATATATATATATATATATATATATATATATATATATATATATATATATATATATATTACATATAGGGGTCAATAAAAATTATAACTTTTTAAGTATATGGTCAAAAGACTGCAAAATTTCATTCGATATTTTAATATTGAAAATTTTATATAAAAAATATAACATCTAAGATGATCAATGATCATTAGGTCCTAATGATAATCTATTAGAAAAAAATACTGATTGTTATTGTTATAATACTGATTTCAAAAGTATAACATAAATATATTATAAGATGTTTAAAGTAAAAAGTTTATTCTAACTTGACAAAGTATTTCTCTAAATCATCTTATGCCATCATGGCTGTCTTAGAGGAGGATGGGTAAATCTGGTAATCTCAATGGACAAAACAAAGCAGAAACTGTTCTTGATCTTTGTCTTTGGTGAGGGTTTCATTGTATTTCTAGGTAAGAGCGATGCCACACTCTGCGCTATCATTGGCAACCTTCATCTTTTCCACTCAATCCTTTAAATTTTGGTAGCAAACATCTGATTCCCAGCCTTCTGGATTTTTCAACAGGAAACTCTTGGCTTCTTCCTTTCCTGAGATACTAAGTACTTTAAAGAGACAAAATGTTCTTAGGGTTACAAGTCCTCATCTTCAGACTTAGAGGAACAGCTGATAACTAAAGCAGTACCAAATTTTCTATTTGCTACAGCTTTTCAAATAATTCGTCAACACACCAATAAGTTAAAGTATTTAATCCAAACCAACAAGTTGAGGTTTGTAATACTTCAAAACTAAAATTGGTAACACCCCGCTGCAGCGACCACGCTTTTGTTTTGATTTCCTTAAAATACAACTTTGCCACTAAGTTATGGTGATTTGTATTATGTACGATTTGTATTTTATTGTTTAAATATTCACACAAAATTAAAAATCAAAGATTTTAGTTTTATTATTAATGTTATATATTTTATTATAATATAAATGGTTTTAGATTTTATATAAAAAAAAAAATAAAAAGATAAATTTTTTCTTGAAAAATGAGAAGTTGTTTTTTATAGATAGTTTACGCTTTTTTTTAAACTGCATTTTGCATAGTATAAACAAAACAGCGTAACACACATAGCATAAACACAACAGCGCCCTAAAAATGGTCTCGTAATTGACATAATTTAAAGACAAAAAGTTTTTATATCATATTATATAGAGCAGTTCCTTAATTGAAAAGTATTTCATATTTTTCTGAAAATTTTATTTAGTTGTTTTTTCATTTTTTAAATAAATCAAAATTTAAAAAATGATAACAAAAAAAATTAAAAGTAATTGAACCTTTATTTTAAACGTACATAAATACATATAGTAATAAAAATGTTGTTGTCAAATGCGTAAAGTGTGTAGATCTAATATCACATTATATTTGTAAACATTTATATATCAACATATCAATATATCATTATATATTATAAATATTTATCATATCAACTTGAATCTCCGCGCAGTGGCTTTGTTCGTCAAGGTTCATTTTTTGGAGTTATAGAGTTAGGAGAGGGTTATAACCACAAATAGCCTCCTCATCTGTAGTGGCCTAGTTGGCCTTGGGAAGGTGAATAACAAACAAAAAACAAAAATTTGCAGTACACCCTCACTTAAATTAAAATAAGTTTGTTAAATAATAGGGTTTAAATGCTATTTTTAAAAGGTTATTAATGTTACATATATTTTGAAACTCGTGGGAGTTATAATATTGAAAATGTACGCAATTCAATTAGTTATTTTTATTGATAGCAGGGAGTAATTTTACCTTAATTGTATTTGACATATATAAATACATGGGATCATTGACTTTGGAAGTTAAATGATCCGAGTACCAAATTTACTGGTCTACTAATAAGATCTTTTTTATTATAATATTTCAATAAAGATTCAAGCAAAGACTTAAAAGGTATTTTATTTAATTTTTAATTGTAAATGTGTTATAAATTTTTTTTAATTAAAATTTAAATTGTGTAATTTAAATTGTGTGTGTTTTAGTGTGATTTAACATTTTGCAACTTTTTTCCCTAGAAAAATATGAAAAAACAGAAATCCAGATGGGAAAAGAAGAAAGAAAAATTCCAAGCTGAGTTAAAGATATTGCAATCAGGACAAAAAACTCTCCCTGGATTCTTTTCATCATCATCAAGTATTTCTACACCTTGTGATTCAACAGGTGCATCTGAAGCAATTACTATCTAGTCACAGTAATCCAGTTGACTTTTCAATTTCAAAAATATCAGACCATATTAGTATTCAGTACCTCCAAACATTAGATAACAAATAATTTAAATAAACTTTGGCAAAGGCCAGCAGCAGGATAATAGGTAAGTTTTATAACTTGTACCCATCCAATTCAACTAAAGAACACAATATTGATAACAAACCAGATGAAACAGTTTGTACCTGGCTCAGCTTTAACAAGGAGAGAGAAATTTTTTGCAGTGTATTTATATATTTTAATGGTGATGCTAACAAGATTTTTGTGACTGAATGCCCGTTAGACCCAATTGGCAGAGCACACCATCTTCACAACACTAATAAACACGAAGTATCAGTTGCCCACTCTACAGCATTAGACGCATTCTTTATCTCTAAAGCAGGAAAATCCACTTGTAAAAAACAAGTTAAGAAACAAATTGACCCAGAACATATGCGAGATACATTACTGTTTCTACAATGCGGCCATATTAGAGGAAGTCCCTTTAGATGAGATTGTCAGCCGTCTTCTACTCGGATAGTTATTTTTTATTCATGTATATTTATATAGTTCATAATAGAAAGTTTGTATAAAACATATTTTCGTTAAATGTTTTTTTTGCACAGCCTTAATCCTTTTTCAACCTGAATGAGGACAGGATGTTTCAGAGTGATTGCTTTATTAACGCTACTTTGAGTTAAGGCTTCCTGAAATAAATAAATAAATGTAGAACACTTTCAAGTAGAAATAAATGTGTGTTATATAATTATACTTTTTGATAGATGTCATTTCAAAATTTTTCATTTAGTTATTTGTATATGAACAAAAATTTTCAAGTACGTTTAAAATAGCAATGCTACGTACATTAATATAAACCAATTATTTTAAAAACACAAATTGTTTTATTATAAAACAAATTTATATAAATTTTTAAACAAAAAAACTCAAAGTTGAACACTTTAAATCAAGTGAATAATTAAATTGAATTTGTGCAGATATAAATATATAGTAAATATAAAAATATTTGTGGATTTTTTTCAGATTGTCAAAAAAAGTAAAACTTGCCAAAAGGCCCATATTTAGATTTAAAAGTGCCAAAAGGCCGATATTTAGATAAAGAAGTGAAAAGCTCATGTGGGATTCCCGCATGGCCTCTGGGGCCACCACGCAACTGGGTCTGTGGATATTAAAAGTACTGAAATTTGTTGTATTAATGCTGTTCATCAATTGTTATTTCCAATTGTTCGATGTTTATTTTATTTTAAAAACAACAATCGTTTCAAGACCTCAATATATGACTGATAAGCTGATAATATTACACTAAACAATTTCATAAACAAAAGGTTATTAATTAATTATTCATGGTAACTAATTAATAGTAATTATGTAATATGTGCATAAAGTGATGCAAATTACTAATCTTTTAAACTTTTCTTCTATAGTCAGAATAAAAATTCAAAAATATTTTATATTTTGAAAAATTTCAATTTAAAAAAAATATTTATTGATGGAAAGATGGCTGCTGTTTACAATCATTTTATGGTGTCCCAGAAGGGCTGCTAAAAGAAAAACAAAACTAAAAATTATGTGTTAACACTAAACAGTGTGATTTCAGCTAAAATGTTGTAAAATTAGATGCTTGCACAAAATGTTGAAAGCTTATTGACCTCTAAAAATGTTCTTATTGGTCCAATTTTTTGTATGGTTAGTCCTTATATATAGTAGAACAAAGTTAGGCCTGTGGAGAGTGATTAGGACCACTTTAAGTTTTTCCTATGTAATACTGGTCCACCCTAGAGGAGGGCAACAAACCATTATTTATTTTTTTAGTGAAAATGAACAATGCTCTAGACTCCTAAGATCTTCAAAAGGATGGCCTAAGGCCTTTGCTACTGATGCAGCATACATAGCTCCATAATCCGAAAGATTCATTCTATCCAAAGCTCCTTCTAAAATTGCACTCTTTTCAGTCGTTTAGGCTTTCAGATAGATGGAGTCCTTTAGGCTTTTAGATAGATCCTCATCTTCAGACTTAAAAATGGAACTGATACCCAAAACAGTACCAAATGTTTCTATTTTATACAGATTGTATCTTTGCTCATAGCCAATCTTGCTGAACAGAATAGGTTGGTGGCCTTGCCAACTAGCCAAACTTCAACAGAGCTTCTTGTTGCACCTTCCATTATGTACTAAAGTACCTGCTTGTGAATATAAATAGTACGGAATAGTAAGTACTATCATATTATTGCTGTTCATGAATTGTTATTTCTATTGTTATATATTCATTTTATTTAAAAAAAAAAAAAAATTGTTTCAAGGCCTCAATCAATCAAGGCTATCAATTTTCTAATTATAACTTGCCAAAGCAACGCTCTCTGAGAATAAAAAATAGGAATAAAAAATAAATATTTTTAATAACTAATTAATCAAAATGACTGATAAATTGATACTATTACACTAATCAACTTAATGTCAATTTAAAATCAAATTAATAACAAAAGGTTATTAATTATTCGTGGTAACTAATTAATAGTAATTATGTAATATGTGCATAAAGAAGCTGATGCAACTTACTAATCTTTTAAACTTTTCTTCTATAGTCAGAATAAAAATTCGAAAATACTAGGGAAAGTTTGTGTACCTAGGGCCTTCTTGTACCTAGGGTCACCCCACTTTATTTGAAAACTATAAAGTTTTAAGTTTTAAGCTTTTCAGTCAAGCAATTAGTTATAAAAATATTTTTTATTCCTATTTTTATTCTCAGAGTGTTGTTTTGGCATGTTATAATTGGAAAACACTTTTTGATGGTCTAAAGTAAGTCTTTGCCACTGGTATCTTTGATTGTTTTACAATCCTAGAGGAATGCTTTTCAATAAGTTCTTGTATATTATATTATATGTTACTTAAGTACTAAATGCGATGCTTAATAAGTTTCCTCTCAATCGGAGTTTGTTAATAGATGACATTTTTCATCAGGCTATCATTTCTTGTACCTAGAGCCATATAGTTTGCTTGTACCTAGGGCCATAAGTGCGTATAGAATTTGCTTGATAACAAGGTAGGTTGTTGATTTTTGATTTGTGCAGAATATTTTTTTCTTGTGGTTGTTTTGGAATTACCATTTTATGCGTAGACATTAATAGTAGTTTGTTAATTTTTTTAAGAACTATTTGTCAATTTTGTTTTTTATTTAAGTGTTGCAATTAAGTAACACTAGATAAATTTTGTTGAAAACAATCTAAAATTAAATAAATTTTTAATTGAATTTGTGTCTATCTTTGTTGTCCGTTTTTTATAAAATTAAATCTAATTTTCAGAGAGCGGCCCTAGGTACAATAGGTAGTGGCCCTAAGTACAATTTAAAAAAAAAGCTTGTTGTACCTAGGGCCATTAATTTTTAAACCCTTCTTCATGACTTTTTTAGTTTAATACAATAAACTTATACTAATAGAATGTAATTTGTAAAGAAGTGTGATCATATCAGTTTCACTATTTTTAGATAAGTCTGGGGCCTTGAATTTGGGCATTGAAAAAATCTGGCCCTAGGTACACAAACTTCCTCTATATATTTGGAAAAACTTCAAGTTTTAAAAGTTATCTACTGATGGCAAGATGGCTGCTGTTTAGATAACCAGGTTAAAATGGAAAATATATGAAAAATTTTAAAAAAAGCAATACATTTTTTTACAAATAATTAAAATACAAAATCAAATCTATTTGCTACATAGTTTTAAGTATTTATTTGAAGTTTTAATAATAAAGTATTATTTATATTGTCAAAGTTTTATCAGATGCTACAACTTTTTTGTTATTAAAAATAACTCCTCTCTTCGTCTCCCTGTAGGCATATCAGTATTAGCATGTATACTTAAATCTTTATATATATATATATATATATATATATATATATATATATATATATATATATATATATATGCGGTAGTGGTGTAGTGGTAGAGCGCTCGCTTCATAAGCGAGGGATTCCGAGTTTGATTTCCACCACGTCCCTGGTAGTACTGCGCTCAACTTGTTTCACCGCGCAGCGGTCTTGTTCGTCAAGGTTCGTGATTTGGAGTTATAGAGTTGAGAGAGGGTTATAACCACAGTAGCCTCCTCATCTGTAGTGGCCTTCTCGGCCTTGGGGAGGTGATAAAATTAAAAAAAAAATATGACACCAACAAAAGTTAGTCAAATCAGATGTCTTTTACAAAATACAAAACATTCTCAGCGAAAAATTGCACATATTGCACAAGTTTCTTGCCAAACTGTAATGTGAGTGAGAAAAAAATGGATACAGTGGAAGAGTTTGGTCCAAGGAGACCACCTTCTAAATGCAAAACAACACCAAGAGCGGACTGTATAATCCGAAATATCTGCCTGGAAAACAGAAAAAAGCCACAAAATGTATTGACTAACCTTATCCATGAAGCTGGTATTGTTGTTTTAGGCCGGACCATTGGCAGAAGGCTGAAAGAAGAGGGATTGATGTGTCATTGTCCAGCCAAGAAAACAAAACTAACTTCACTCATGAAAAAAAAAGATTGTAGTGAGCTCAAAACTATTGTCACTGGTCTGTTGAGGATTGGGAAAAAGTATTTTTATTTGCACTCATATTCATAAATTATTTTAAAATATTTTATAGATATTATAACTTAAAATAAGCATTATTTTTAGATTTGCTTCTCAGATGAGTCAACCTTTCAAGTAATGATGGACAAAGTAGCTTTTGTTTGTCATAGAACAAACGAAAAGTTTCAACCTGACTGCATTGTGGAAACAGTCAAGCATCCAGCTTCAGTAATGATCTGGTCTGTCATTTGTGGGCATAGAGCAGGGTGTCTCTACAAAGTGGTTGGGACAATGAGGCAGGACCAGTATAAAGAAGTTCTGGAGAATCAGTTGCTTCCCCAAATGGCAGGTTGGTCTGAAAATATCAAAAATCTTATATTTATGCAACTTGCCACACAGCAAAAAGTGTTATGGCCTATTTAAAACAGAAAAAAGTTGATGTATTGCCATGGCCAGGCAACTCACCTGATCTTAACCCCGTAGAAAATATTTGAGAAATAGTAAAGAGAGATATTGGAAAAAAAATTCTTACTAACAAGCAAGATCTTATGGAAGAGATTATTAAGATCTGGCACAATAACCTAGAGTTGACAGAAACTATAAAAAAAAGTCAATTGCAAGCATGCCATGACGCATCAAAGCAGTTATTGCAAATAAAGGCAATTTTACAAAATATTAATACTTTATATATATTTTATATAATTTATTGTAATACCCAATAAATGTTTAAAATGTTTAACTTTATTTGTTTATTTTTTATCAAGTATGACTTTATAAATAAAAGAACAAGCTTTAAATTGCACCATTATTTTTACTTTTGCCTAAATATTCATTTTTACACAATATTTATAAAAAATTACAGCTCGTCCTAATGTGATGGCCGACAACTGTGTGTGTGTGTGTGTGTATATATATATATATATATATATATATATATATATATATATATATATATATATATATATATATATATATATATATATATATATATATATATATATATATATATATATATATATATATTCGTAGATATATATATATGTATATATATGTATATATATATATATGTAGATATATGCAGATATATATGTGTATATATATATAGATATATATGTATATATATGTGTACATATATATATATATATATATATATATATATATATATATATATATATATGTGTATATACATACATATATATAAGTAGCTTATTAAAAGAATAGCTTATGTGCTGTATTTTGCCTTGTATTTAACTTTTTCTTTGTTATACTTTGTCATAAAACGAAAAAAGCTATAAAAATTATTCAGTATATAATATGATTTTCAGAGTCGGTCTAAAGCTGAAGATCCAGAACAAGTTAGATTAAAAGAAAAAGCTAAACAGGTAATTTTTGATTCAGTAGATTTAAATGAAACAAAGATCTATTATTGAATATTGATTTTATAAGTATTTTTTCAGCTTCAACAAGAGGAAGAAGAAGTCAATCGTAAACGCGCTGCTAATAGAACTGCGCTTGATGCTATCGGCGGTCCTCGCAAAAAACGGAAACTAGACGAAGCTCTCGAATCTTTGCAAAGTACGTCTGATCAAGGTGGAAAGCCTTCTGGGCCGACCGGTTCTTCTTCAAATAACACTCTACAGGTATTATTATTACTATCATCATTATCAACATCATCGTTGCCGTCGTCGTCATCATCATCGTTATCATCATCATCAACGTTTTCATTTTGTTACTTTTTTAATATTTGTTTAATTAAATTTGTTGTCTCTATTGTTATTATTATTGTTGTATCGTCTGTTTTTATTTATAAGTATTGTTCGTATTTTCTATTTGAATTTAAAAAGTTTACAACAGTAGATTTTAAAATTCTTTATGTATATTGAAATTTTACGTTATATTTTTAGACGTCGAGATCTCGTCGTCGTATAACACTAAAAGATATGCAGTTTGTACTGGAAACAGAAAAAGACACGTGCAAATCTCTTATTTTATATCGTTCCTACTTGAGGTGACATTCCTCTGAAAATTCTAAAATATTCATTTAGCCCTAATAAATCGAATTCGTGTTATCTTTTCTATGGCTTTATATGCCTTAAGTTATAGCTTTATAATTAGATTCCTAATTTTTCAAGAAAGGATATAATTCTTAAAATCTGAGACTTTTTTTTATATTTAAACTATTTTAATGTGCAAAGTTGCACACAACATTTTATGTGCATAGGCTTTCGCTTTTTTTGTTTTTTGTTGTTGATGTTGTGGCGTTGCTTCTTGTTAAAAAGACTTATTTTTAAGGATCTTCTTACCCAAGAAAGCGTGTTTGTAAACATACTTTTATAAGATATATTTTTGATAGTTTCATTCCTTAAAACTGGTTGTAATCGTGATTTAAAAAACTGAAAACGGTTATTGTACAGATAGATTTAAATTAAAAGTTATTATTATTAATGCTTTGCTTCCGTGATTTTAAAAACAAAGATTTGTGTAATACAACTAATAAATGTACAAAAAAGTTAAAAGCCAATACACTCTCCCCTATTAAAATAGGGTAGAGTAGGGCACCATGAAACAATGTAATTGTGGAGGCATCTTAAGAGTTGTGACAACCACTCATATGGTGAAAAAGTTACTAAAGCTATGTTTGACAAAAAAAAGTATATATCATTTGACATCAATATGCCTGTGAGTCGTCAAAATTTGTGTTTTTTTGACGACGAAGTAAATTATTTTTAAAGTTAATAAGTTTTATTCTTATTCAATGTGTCTTATTCTTATTCAATGTGTCTATCGGTAAGTAACATTTTGTAAACTACGATTCATAGGTTCTTTACTTAATTAAGCAAAATCACTGAAAAAGTTTGTTTATACTAAAACTAAAGCGATTGTTCTATTAGCAAGTATGGGGTAACATGATACAGCACTTGAGGGGGGCCCTGAAACTGTATAATAAAACTCCAATGTCATAAACAATGCTGAAAATCATTTCTTTTAATATTTACCGTCAATTTTTAAGAGATGCAAGAAGATCCAATTTCGATACGAAGCTATTAATTATTGACGCTTTAGAATGGCATTTAAAACCCTATATCTGGATTTCTGAAATATGATTTGGACCATTAAAAATCTGCCTGTTCTCAACTTTTTTTTTTTTTTTTTTTAATGATGCTCATTGTGTGTATCAACGTACCCTATGGGACTATAGTCTCACAACTTTAACCTGTTATATTTTGTTAATTAATAAATTTAATTTTGTTGGTATAAGTTTAATCTACAAATTAAACTAATCATCTAAAAAAAATGGCGTGTTAAAAATTGTTACGAATCAAAAACCGAAGGTGGTGTCCAACTCTCACCTAAACTTTATTAAGTAAACTCGTAATAAAAAGTAATAAATCAGTACACAGTAGGCCGACGTGTGTACGCAACTCCCAAAGTCAATGTGAGTATGATGAAAAAGGCTTACAATTTTTTCAATTTTAAAGTTATGCATTTGAAAATATCAAGTGTATTTTCTTGTTACAAAAGTAGAGAGTAAATCTATTAGTCTTTTTTTCTAACATTTCCAAATTAATTAGATTGACATGAAGCGTATACTGGAAGAAATAATGGAAAAAAACTATGAAAAAAAGAATTCGTCAAGTTTTATTTAGAACTAAATAGTTTCAAATCTTTGCGGATTCGACTTTTTAGAAAACCAGTAAGTACAACAGACTAAAAAAAAAAATATGTACATTTTTGCATCAGGTTTCTAAATTTTTTTTTGTTTTTTTTTGTTTCAGGTTGGTTTGGCACTTAGTGATTTGGAAGAGTGAAGTCTTGCTTTATATTGCTGAAGAGCGCTTGCTTTATAAGCAAGAGTTCCAGGTTCGAAACGAGCCTTGGACATACTTTAGCGTCACGGTAAGGAAGGAGGCGTGAACTTCCTGGTTAAATGGACTTCCGCGGTGCTCTGTGACAAGTCCGTTAGGACTTCTTGGGGCACTTAAAATTAAAAAAAAAAAAAAAAAAGTCTATAACTTTATATAATATATTTATTTTTATAGAATATATTTTGGAAGAGTTAAATGTAAAGTTTACTTCAAACTTAAACAAAAAACATGAAAAAATGGGTCTTTATTGCGCATTCTTTTAGTGAGAAGCTTAGATTCATTTTAAAGCTATTTTTATATCTTGAAAACCCTCCTTTATTTCATTCATCAAGTTTCTTTGAAAAAAAATACTGTGAATAACACGTCTAGAAGTTAGGGGTGTGTTTGCAATTCTTTTGCTATTGAATTTTAGTTTCTTTTGTGATTTTCCAAACATTTGAAAGTAATGTATTCTTTAAAGTTTTCTTCTTTGTCATTTTTAAAACTTATTTTAAGTTAAATAAGGAAACTAAAATCAAGTTTAAAATATGACGTATTTTTTGATTCTAATTTATTTTTTTGCCGAAATTTAAACCTTTTTTTTTTTGTAGCTTTTACTGATATAGTGAATACTTTCAACTACTTACAAACCACAACACTCTTAGAACTACCTACTGTAAAAGATAGTTCTAAGAATATAAAAACTGCTGTATTAGAAATGAGCAGCCGTAGCTCAGTGGTTAGTGCGCTTGACTCAAAAACTAGAGATCCATGGTTCAACGCCACTATTGGGCAAGTTTAATAACATCGGTAAGGAAGGAGGTGTGAACTTCCTGTCAAATACTCTACCGAGGTGCTCTGTGAGAAGACCGTAAGGACTTCTTGGGGCACCTAAAACAATTGATTAAAAAAAAAAAGACAATTTTAAATGCAAATGCTTCTGATGATATAATTACTTATTGAGGCATACCAATAGACAAATGTAATAATGTTGTGGGTATTCTTTATTAAATAAAGTTTTTGATGGTCTCTCACGTGAGAATAAATAGCTGATTGATGTTTTTACTTTATTTAAATTTTTTAAAAGGTTTTAAATATATTGATTATTTAAAACTTATAATAATTGAAATATTGAAAACTATCGGTTTTCAATATTAAAAGTCTAGTGATTGTTAATATTGAAAGACTAAAAAGGTTTGCCAAATTAATTATTTTAGATCAGCAGGGTTTTGTTCAGCTGTTGAAGCTCAAAAAATGTTCCATTTATTTATACAAAAGTATAAGAGTCAATTTTTCATTAGACGGTTTTGTCGCAACTAATATTGCATGAAAATTAAGTTTGGACTATCTATAAAATTTTAAAAAGTATGTTAAATTTCATCATTAGGGATGTACAAAATAGATTTGGTTTTGCACGAATCTGCTTTTTAAATGATTTTGGATATCATCAAGTAATGAGGCCCAATAATTTTTTCCACTCCGTTACCGTAACATAAATGTAACTACATCTGTGAATTATTATTATTTTTGTAACAAATTCTATTTTTGTAATGAAATATACTGGGTACTATAACTACAGCCTACATGTTAAGTATATTAGCCAAATTTAATGACATAAAAAATTTAATTTATGTGACAATGTCTGCTCCGTTACTGACATTTGCTAATTATTTATTATTTAAAAGCAAAACAGTGTAAGTTACATTTTAAATTAAAGGGAAAATCTTAGTATACAAATAAATTCAGTACATTGTCTTTTTAAAAAAGGTAAAGCGTCTTTAAAAAAAGAAACTAACTCGACAAAAATCTTTTTCGTATTTAAATTGTACAAATACTGTCCGCTCCGTTACTGGATCATTACCATACATCATTAATGTGAAGAAAGTCGTGGTCGCTCACAACATCATTTGCTTCAATCAACAAGATATTCAAATTTTCATCGAAATTAACCAGATCAATGATATTGTTGCTTAAATGTTTTTTTTTTTTTTTTTATTTTATTTATTTTGCCGTATAATACTATTTACAATGAGAAAAATCGTTTACGTATATAATAAATGGCCGGAGCAAGAAGAAGACATACTGTCTTATCACCGAGCCCCGTTAACATTGAAGCCGTCAGTTAATATTACAATTTAAAAACTTTAAACATAAAAGCATATATATATATATATATATATATATATATATATATATATATATATATATATATATATATATATATATATATATATATATATATATATATATATATATATATATATATATATATATATATATATATATATATATATATATATATATATATATTTCTACAAAGATATTATAAAACTTATAATAAGATATTAAAATAGCATAAGTTTTCAATAACAATATATTTAAATGAAAAATAAAAGTCAGAAGATCCAAAAAAAAAATAAGTTATGACTTTTTCACAAAAAAAACAAACAAAAAAAGTAGACGAAAACCTATTCAGTTTATATATTTTTTTATTATTTTATAATCAAATTTTCAAATAAATATTTTAGATCGAAATTTTTTCCTAATAAGAAACGTTTACATTCTATTTTGAATTGTTCAAAAGATATGTTTTGAAGAATGTTATTTTTATTAATTTTTTGAAAAAATTCATTTCATAGAAATGCTCCACGATATTGAATTTGGAATGAACTGAGTTTGAAATAGAATCTTGGAACTACAAAATTATCATTTGAAAAATTTGTGGGGTACTTATGAGAAATTTTAGTAAAGTAAGAGTGAAATATATTAGGCGACAAACCATGTTTAGATTTAAACATGAACAGCATAACTTGATATATGTTAAGTTTATAAACATTGAGTGCATTAAGTTCCATTAAGAAAGGCTCTCCATGAGCAGTTCTCTTAACGCCAAAAATAATTTTGCATGCAATTTTTTGTTTACTATAAATTTTTTTAAGCTTTCCATAGTTGCTACTTCCCCATGCAATATTGCAATAGGATAGATAACTATGGATAAATGAAAAATATATAAATTTTAAAGACTTGATATTAAGAAATGGTTTAACTCTATATAGAACAGAAATATTTTTGGAAATTTATTTTCAATAGATTTAATATGAGATTTCCATGGTATATTTTCATCTAATATTATTCCCAGGAAGTTTACATTTGATTCTCTTAATAACTGAATTATTCATAAAGAGATTGGGTAATTTTAGAGGGAGGTGATCACTCTTACTAGTATTAAACAATAACCTACTCTGGTTTAAAAATTACCTGTCAAACAGGAAACAATACATAGTGTATAAAGAAAATGAAACAGGAAACAAAGTTATAACTTGTGGTGTTCCCCAGGGATCCATCCTAGGACCACTATTATTCTTGTTGTACATTAACGATTTATATTTAGCTTCAAAGACTTTAAATCTTATTTTGTTTGCTGACGACTCTAATCTTTTTTACTCAAATAAAAATATAAAAGATCTTTTTAAATTATTTAATGAAGAACTAATAAAAGTTAATGATTGGATTATTTGTAATAAACTTTCATTAAATGTACTGAAAACTAAATTTTTTTTGTTTCATAAACAAAAAAAATTATGTATTGTTTCCTGTTTGACAGGTAATTTTTAAACCAGAGTAGGTTATTGTTTAATACTCCATAGAGTTCTAGTTTTTCTATAAGTATGTCATGGTCAACTGTGTCAAATGCTTTTGACAGATCAATAAAAACTCCTAGTGTATAACAATCATTATTGAACCCATCGGATATATAATTTATTAAATCGATTTAAACCCATCAGATATATAATTTATTAAATCTGCATGATCCGTTGAATGTTTTTTTTTGAATCCAAATTGTTTATTATACAGTATTTTGTTTTTGGTTAAATATTTATTAAGCCTATCATACATAATACGTTCTAACAATTTTGAAAAGCATGGTAAGACAGAAATAGGTCTATAATTTGACATAATTGTGTTATCGCCAGTTTTAAAAATAGGTGATATTTTAGCAATTTTTAATTTCTCCGGTACATTACCGGATTGTATTGAAAGGTTAAAAATATGAAACAAAGATGGTTCTATGATATCGAAGATTGCTTTAACTACGTTCACGCTAATTTGATCAATGCCAGCGGATTTATTATTTTTCAGACTATTGTACGCATTACGCACCTCAGTTATATTTAAACTAACTTCTTTCATAGATATATTGGTTGGTTTTATATAGGACTTGAAATTTGTGGTGTTTTTTGGGATTTTACTTGCTAAATTTGGGCCAACTTCAAGGAAATAGTCGTTGAGCTTTTCAACGATGGTTTCTTTATTACTGATCATTTCCCCATCAATTATGAGTTTTTGTGGCAAATTATTGTTAGAACATCTTTTTTTACCAATTATCTGGTTAATCACATTCCAAGTTTTTTGAGTGTTTTCTTGTGTTTTTTTTTAGCATCTTAGCATCATAAATTCTTTTAGAGTGTTTCTTTGTTTTTTCAAATAAACTTTTATAATTTTTGTAATTTATTTCATTTGTGAATGATTTATGTTTTAGATATTTTTCATAAACTTTTTGTTTTCTCTTAGATGATTTAAGTAAACCTTTGGTCATCCAAGGGCTTAAAAGTGATTTTGAATTTATAGCTATTTTTTTTAGTGGAAATGCCAACTCGTAATATTTACAAAACTGCGCCAAAAAAAGATCATATGCCTTATTTGCCTCTTGTGATTGTATTATAAGGTCCCAATCAATTTTTTCTGATAAGAGATTTCGAAAGTGCAACTAGGAGTTTTCAGGACTTTAAGCATTTGAATATTGAGATAAAATAAAAAATAAAAAAATTATAAATAAGTAATTAACGGTGACATCAACGTTGTGTTATATTTCAATTACATCTACGTTTTTGAAACAAAAAATTAGTACATGTTATTCTAGAGTATTTAGAGATAAGAAAAACCAATGTGTGAAATAAATTTGTTATAGCATGTTATCTCAGTTATACTTTGAAAATCACAGATTAAAAAAAAAAATTTCTTAAGAAACTTATTTTTTGCCGCACAATAACTAATAATTACCACAATTAGCCATGTGTTGTCTTATATTTATTTGAGCTATATGATGCTTCAATCGAGTTTTAATTGATTGCTCGTCCCCTTAAATCCCCGTTCAGATTTTATGTATGTTTTAACTTGGTTGCTATGGTACTAAATTTTGCATAGCAACAACTCATTTTTACATTAACGTTGTTTTAACAGTATTTTACTTGCGCTAAATACACAATATTGGGGGTATGTATTAAAATGAGATTCAGAATTCTTATGAGGTTAACTTTTTTTGGTTACTATGGATACCTTACTTTGCATAACATAGCAACAACATATTTTCGGTAGTTGTTAGTAATTTAATTACTAACACTGACAGTAATTTAATTACTTTTAATTTTAATTACTAACACTTGTAGTAACTTAATTACTAACAAGTATTAGTAGTCCAGGCGGCATATATATTATAACATTTTACTTTTAAATACAAAATACTTGTTACAATAATTATTTAGATATGGTTTTGTTAAACTTAGACATTCATTGTTTTCTCCAAAAAACAATCTTAGTATTTCAAAACAAAATATTACTGAAGATATATTAAAATTTATTCAGCCAAAATTTGCTGATTTTAAAGACGTTGATTTTAGACATGCTGTTCAACGATTTGTTTACTTGTATAAAAAAAAGTGGAAATCTGCAAACTATACTGTGAAAAATTTTGAAAAGAAGTTTGTGAACTGGCTTAATGAATATTTAATTGTCAGAAAAAAAGACAATGAACCAACTGCAAGTAGACGTGGTCGAAAACCAGTTGCATTTGATAATAGTTCTAATAAAACTAAAAAACGGCGTGTATCTTGTTTAATTAAATCTCATTCATCCAATGAATTATTTTTTGCTGCTAATAAAAAGTTTAGAGATGAATCTGTTGTTATTGCTGCCAAGAATGTTTTAAATATATCAAATACAGATAAAGCAACTAAATATTCAGCAGACGAAGCACTGGCTTTAATAATTGATGCAAGTCTGACAAAAGCTTCCTATCAATTGATTAGAAGCGGAGCCTTGGACAAAGAATATAACATCTACCCCGCTTACAATGATGTCAGAGATGCAAAATTGAAATGTTATCCTGCAAACATAACAGTGGAGGACTATTCAGCTTCAGTTCCTTTAAAAGATTTAATGACTCATACTTTGCAAAGAATCTGTGCAGTTCAGGAACCTGTGCTAAGGCACTTGATATTGAACGACAAAGCAATAAAAACAATGACACTAACGTGTAAGGCTGGTTTTGATGGTGCTACTGGCCAAAGCATTTATAAACAAGTTTTATCAGAACCCGATATTAACAGAGATTTAAAGCGTGAAGAATCATTATTTATTACTTGTCTTGGCCCATTGGATTTGACTGGATTTAACAACAGCAACGAAAAGGTGCCTATTTGGAGAAATCAAAAGTCGTCCTCCACAGCCTATTGTAGACCCATAAGATTTGCATACAAAATGGAATCCAAGGAATCTGTGATTGAAGAAGATCAGTACATTAAAAGTGAGATAAAAAGCTTGGGTATGATTTTATTAGAGGTTTGCGGATCTTCTATTGAAGTGAATTGTATTATTGAACTTACAATGATTGATGGGAAGGTTCAAACAATATTATCTGAAAAAAATAACTCATACCCATGCTGTTCAGTGTGTGGTGTCTCTCCAAAAAATATGAATAGTCTTGATATCCTTAATATAGATTATACTAACTGAGAGTTCAAATATGGTCTTTCCAGTCTTCATGCATGGATTCGATTTTTTGAGATGTTATTGCACATTGCATATAAAAAAGAAACAAGAAAGTGGCAAGCAAGATCTAAAGAACACAAAGAAAAGGCATCTGTAGCTAAACAAAAGATTCAGACTGATTTTATGAACAAAATGGGACTTATTGTTGATTTCCCTAAAAGTGGTGGTTCTGGAACAAGTAATGATGGCAATACCTTAAGGCGTGCTTTTGCAGCATATGAACAAACAGCTGAAATTCTGGGTATTGACCAAAACCTTATATTCAGATTTTACATTATCTTGGTAACGCTCTCTTCAGGATATGAAATAGACTGCTTAAAGTTCAAGGATTATTGTTTTGACACTTTTAGACTATATGTGTCCCTTTATCCATGGTATTACATGGCTCAATCAGTTCACAAAGTATTGATACCTGGACATGACATAATTAAAAGCCTTACATTACCCATCGGACTTATGTCAGAGGAAGCTCAAGAGGCTAGAAATAAAGACTTTAAATCTTATCGCGAAAATTTCAGCCGAAAAACATCCAGAAAAGCAACAAATACTGATCTTATCAATAGACTCCTAGTTTCCAGTGATCCTGTTATTTCATCATTGCGTAAATCAACATCACACCAAATAAATCATAAAGCATTTCCTTCAGATGTTTTACAATTACTTAAACAATCTTCAAACGATATTATTGTTTTATAATTTTTTGATGTAATTTAAAATTGATAACGTTTTCTTGCACTATTTTTTGCTTTTATTATTCCTAAAACATTATTTACGTAAATACTCAATTTTTATTCAATATAGGTGGGTCAAAAATTCGATAAGATATTCAAATATCAATTTACCACTTTGTAACTAAGGAAAGTATCCGGTAACTAAGCAATATAAGTATCCATAACAACTAAATTTAAAAAATTATCACTTTTGTAAGAAGTGTGATCTCATATTGGTACTCATGCCAAATTTAGTGAATATAGCAAATATAAAATATCTGCAGATAACAAAAGTAGGTTGTTGCTAAGCAAAATAAAGGTATCCATAGCAACGAAATAAAAAAATATTACCTTCATAAAAAGCGCAGACATCATATTAGTACTCATACTAATTTTAGTGAATATAGCTCTAATATTAAATTAGTTATGAATTTTGTCCAGTAAAAGTGCATTCTGGCCCACTGTGCACCGCCACCAACGTGGGTTTTACGAGGTTGGTGAATTGATACATAGTTGAAAATGTTGATATTGGTGTAGTATAATACGTAGTATTGGTGTAGTATAATACGTAAAATTGTATAATACGTGAAATGGTAGTATAATACGTGAAATTGGTGTAGTGTAATACGTAGTTGAAAATGTTGAAATTGGTAATCATTGAGATCCATTGCATTGGCCGAAGTAATACTTTCATCATTGTTAATATTCTGCAATATTAAAAAGAAATTCACGGAAGTACTTAAAATAAATTTAATTATTATAGAAACAAATAAATTAGCAAAATAATGAAATACACAAATATTTTTTTACCGTGCTAGTGTTTTTGGAAAACATATATCGCTTTAAATTGTAGCATGTGCAAACTGTAGCCCTCTTACAGAAGCAACTTAAATCTCGATACAAAACATTAAATTTCATAGTGCCTGTAATAGCCTTTAATGTTTTGGAACATTTTGAGTCAAAAGAAGTAATTTTGGATCCCTCAATATAGTAAAACTTTATTAATGAATGTCCATTGTTAAGAAAATTATATAGACTTTCTGCATCTGGAAGGTCACAACCCATATTAAGCAATTGATCTGCCTGACGTTTTACAGATCCTCCTATCGCATCTGGTGCTAACTTGCCATGCCCACCTTCAAAAAAATTCCAACTGGCTAAATTAAATTTTAGTTCGTATATCAATGTAGAGAATAAGAAGAAATTTTGCTTATTGTGTGGTTGGTAGAAAAAAATCAGAAAAATCAGAAAAAAAATGAAGATTTGTAATTTGTGGGTTATCTATCTTGAGTTCAATTAGCATGGGTTCCAGATGTGCCCATATAGAAGGAGAATCTTGTTTTATCGTTTAGCAATCCTTTTGCTTGATATTGAACACGAGACTTAAAACAAATGTTACATTCTCTGAACATGCAATCTCTTCTATCAGTACTACAACAAACTTGTTTCACAACTTCTTCAATATTTTTTTCTTTCAAAACACGCAGGTTAATAAGTTTATCACAAAGTAATTGTATGTTTTCGGGTTTTTTGCACAGACATGTATCTCTATCTTTAGCCGACGGTTTGCGGACAAAAAATGGGCGATAACGAGTAAATGTTGTTTCTCGTATATTACGCACTAAATTTTTCATAAAGGTTTATTAATTAATCGAGTAGTAGTTGCTTTTGTTTTTTATCTTTATTTTTTTTTACAGTCTATTTCTTTCTAGTTGTTATTCTAGAATTGTCATCATGTGTAAGAAACTCTCTGATCAAATCCTGTGTTTCAGCATCAAGCGAAGCATTACCACGATGGCATTCGCTGTTTGGAGTTGTACTTTTTGATGAAAAAGAAGAGTTTGGGGTTTTATTACCTGCTAATAAATTTGACATCCTGCTTGTTTCATTTGTTATAAAACCGTTTTCTACAGAAGAAATAGATGATCTATCAGTGGTTGTAGGTGAATTTGCTTGTAAACCAGGCAGGAAACTTTTAAGCCTTAACCAACGTTTTTTGTATTTTTGGGTTGGACAATTAGCCGTTTCCAACTCGTCCATTAATGTTTGTGTTTTTCTATAAGCCTTTGTTTTTCGGTAAGCAACCTTTGCTCTACCTCTTTGTTTGCGTTCGTTATTCCTACTCAACTCGCGTTCCGGTGACTCTGATAACGATGTTTCAATCTTTCTTTTTGCAGCTCTAAATTTTGCTTTCTGGACGCGCCAACAACGACGAACAATTCGTTTTTTTCTTTCTGATAATTCTGATATCACTTTAACCTTCTTCTGCTCACGCCGCATATGCCAACGTTTGCGTTCTTTTTCACGAAATATGTCTGCATTTTTTTCTAATTGTCTGTCCCGAAACGCTTTCTGAATTTCAGCACGAGATTTCTTTGAAGTTTTCATGTTATATGCCTAGTTGTATTTCTTTTAGAAAAATAGTATAATAACTGCAATTGTTAATACACCAAAAGTTTGTTTATTATTTATTTATTATTATTAAAATATATTTCAAGATTTACATTTATTTTAAAAGCCAAACATATTAGAGTCAAATGTAAATAAAAACCAAACAATAAATGAAATCCTAATACTAAAATACTTACAAATTACTCTTACAATAACTTGAAAGTAAAAGAACACAGCGTAGATATGGTAATCATATTTAACGCTCCAAGGTAATCATATTTTATTGCTGCAGTAAGTCCCTAATGGTTGACGTGTTTATTTAATGCAGAAAATAGCTTAGTTTAAAGCTTTTGATTTTTTTTATCTTCATGATGTCAGCTCCGTTATGTTGCTGTCAACTCCGTTATTAAGAGGAAATCACGGAGTTGACAGTAACGGAGTAGACATAATTATACATAATCAATAATATCTCATTATTACTCATTGGAAAACATCTTTAAAATCTTTTATTGCTATATTGTCCAAAAGATTTAAAGAGTACTAAAACACGCCATATAAAAATTTGTAATATTACGGAATAAAAAAACGTAACGGAGTAGACTTCGAATAAGAATATCATTTTTAAAATAAGGTAATTAGGCTCTCATTTTTATATAAATAATGCTTGCAGCACGATATAACTTTAAATGTTAAAAAATTCCATAGAACTGGACTTTTTTTCATTATTTTAATTAGTAAATAAGTAAAAACTACAAACCTGTGACTATTTTAAAATGTAATAACGGAGTGGACAAAAAATGTGGGGCAGCAAGTTTTTGACAAGAGCTACAACAGGATAAGGTGTAAATTAATACATGTATTAAAATACCATATATTAGCATGTCTAAAGCACCAAATTATGTCCCCGACTAGCCTTAATACAAAAGAAAAAAAATTATTGAGTATAACGATATAGTCCTAGATGCAGGATATCTACGGAGTGGACATTTTTGATTAACAATTGTGCACACAAAATTTTAAATTTTAGTTGGAAATATCCGATAAAATGCTAGTTTATATTAACGATAAGTATTACTACCCTTGGTGCTGTTTTTTATGTTACTTGTACAAAAATTTCGTTTTTATAGCTGTAGGACAAAATTTCAGTAACGGAGTTGACGAAATGAGAAAATGACTCATAACTTAAGATATACTAAGTATCTTGGACATGGTGTCTCAAGTTCAATTACAATGAACAAATATACAGTTTATACAGTTTAGTCCTTTTTTACACTAGTTATCTTCTATGTAATTACGTAAAATATTTGTGCTTTTTTGCACGTATTTTTCTGATATGAACTGGAGGGGTTTTGATACCTGCTATCTCAGTAGATCTTACAGTTCTGTAATCAATTATTGTAAAGATTTGAAACTTTTTTAGTATGACTAATTTACCAATGGTATTTTTTCGTTTAGAAACATTTTCTTTTATATAACTTTATTTTTTTTATTGTTGGCTCAGATATGCTAATATCTGCTGCATCTGTTTTCCTTTTTCATTGTCTTATAACTTTATTTCCATGGTCTTTGTATTTAAAACAACTTAAATAAGCTCTTTTATTCAATAGAAATTGTTTCAGAATGTCATCCTCGTTTTTATCTATATTACAGTTATTGTTAATAACATTGTATTTTCGAGCACGTTCAGTAAACTTAATTTTTGTACTTGAAATATAACTACTTCCCTAAAAAGTTTTCATTCTATCAATATGTGTAATTTCCAGTATGATTTTTTAGTTTATTTGGATTATTTCTTTTAATATGGACAATTGGATTTTAAAATATATTAAGGTTTTAAATTATACTTTTTTTTGAATCCTTCCGTCGAGATATTTTAATCTCAAAAGCCCTTTAATTAAAATCACGGCTTATTAAAGGATTCTCAAATTTGTAAAATACAGAAATTTTGTATTTTAAAACTCATTTAAAATAAATTATATAATTTTATATATGTTTGAGTGTAACGAATAAATTTAAAAAGAAAAATTTTTATATGTCAATAACAAATTTTTTTTTTTAATGGCATAAAAGGTACTGTTTTTGAATTTTGACATCAGTTTTATCCCATAAAAAAAAAGATTGCAAAATTTATTAAATTTACTTTGTTTCCAGGTTTCCTTTAATTGAAGTCAGAGATCAGGTCAAGGGATCATCATGATTACCCACGACAACCCAGGGCATGATCACCCTGCTACTGGTAAAATGTAATCCCGTACAACCAGCCTTAAATCTTATGCCTTGCAAGATTTGCTTTTCTAAGCAAAGGTATTTTTAACTTTGATTTAAAATACCCCGTACTTTGAAATTCTTGGTTGAGCAAAGGCCAGAGATGGTTTCTACAAAATTACTCATTTTAGACGTCATTAACTGCATACAGCTAAATTCAAGTAAAAGATCTAGCAAATACTTTAGAGGTAAACAGAAAATTTCTGTTGACTAAACTTGCATTCTTCCTTTTTTAATAAGCTGGCGTATATATTAACCTGTGTTATTATTGTTTTCTGTCGCGGATGATGAACGCTAGATATTCTAGACTTTACTGAGTTATTGTTTTTGCCTCTTTATTAGTGGCTTTGCAATTCTTTTTGTAATCTCCTTATGACTAAACAGCTCAAAAATTTAGCCTGACAATGTAATACTAACTAGAACAAAATTAACTATTGGTATTACAAATTTTAATTTCATTTCCAATCGATGCAGATCATCCGTTAGGTCTTTTTACCTCCAATTCTAATAGAACAATTTAGAGATCCAGTATTCGCAACCGTTACGTCACAACCTATAACAACTAGTTTAGGCGTATCAACATTACTTTTAACTAAAAAAGTGCTTATTCTTGACTTAGTGTTTCGATCATATCATTATGGTGTACATTTCACTTCAGGCACCACCAAAAAAGTTTATAAAACATAATAAATGTTTATGAAAAAAAATTATTTTATACAAATAACAAATTCAAACAAACAAACAAAAAAAGTGAAACTAATCAAGCAAAACAAAATAAAACTACTTTAGGTACATTTTAAAGAACACCCTCTGTAAATAAGTTTAAAAAAATGGCAAGTTTTGATGGTGATTTCGAGCCAAATGTTGATTTGGAATGTTTGTTTGAAATAGTTGAAGAAGGATTTTTTAACAATGAGATTAGCTTAATCACAGATTAATATTTATAGAGAAAATGTCAAGCAACAATCATGTAATCAGTGTCCTAAAGTATACAAGACGATTAGAGATTTTAATAGACTACTGCATCTAAACATATACTAGAAAACTTTGATAATTGTTCTTTAAATATTTATAATGTAGAAAATTCTTTAAATAAAATATCCCCGCTAAAACTAAAAAGCATAGTTAAAGAATGAGCAAGTTTATTGGAAAGGGACATGTGTCTTCCATTTGATATAAATCTGTCTCGAATAATTACGTTAATAAGGTCATTAATCCATTTCTTATTTGTATTATTAGTTGGGGTCGGTACTTTAAAAATACTGACACCTTTGTGTCTTCTTGAAATTGAACAACCAAATATTGCACAATTTTCACCAAGCATATCAAGATAAAGCAATTTCAATGAAAACACAAAAACAGCAAGATAGAATAACAGCCAAACGCTAACAACAACAATCTTTCTGTGCAGGTTCAGAAGTCTGGAAACAAGAAAAACAGTATGAAAGAGTTAAAACAATGCGCTATTGTTCGCATCCAAACTATGGATCCTTACTTGTAACTATGTTTATCCATTCTTACTTGTAACTATGTTTAACCATCCTTACTTGTAACTATGTTTTAAATAAGTTTTCAAAATAAGGGATCGTTCATATTGTACGTACGCTCGGAGGGGGGAGGAAGTCTGCAAATGGCGTATATGAGATAATGGGGGGAAGGGGGATGGCAGAGGGTCAATTATAAAATATTTTTTTTGCTATTAGTATAGAGTTTATTTAATAAGCAATATTTTTCATAAAAAGCATGTAAAATTTAAAAAATCGAGTTCAACGTATTTCTGTTACACATGACTTAATGAGCTGAAACTTTAAACATGATGTAAATGACAAAGATATAAAAGTATAGTCTCCCTAAATTTTGACTTCAGTTACAATATGACACAGGCTAACATACACTGCCATATATGCGGTGCATAGTTTGGTTTTTACCTAATTTATTTCACTGTAAAGAGAAAAGAGGGGTGTCTAGCCCCCCTACGAAATTTATTAGTCGGCAAATTGAACACTGGAGTCAGCAAACTCGGATCTATAGATGGCAAATTTTTTTTGCTATGGCCTATTACGTCAAACTACATGACACAAAATATAAAAATGAAGCGACACCTATCACTTTTCAAATCATCTTCATACAAGAATCTCATGTCAACAAAAAGTTTGCTTGTAACACGTATGTGCACCCGAAGGGTTTTTTTGGAACATAGTGACCTGCACTAAAAATCTCTTTCCATTTTTTATAAAGCTTGAAAATAATTTAAGTAATCGATAAAAAATTCAGAGACTTGATATTTTTGAAATTGCCACTGTAATTGGAAGAATTCAATTATTCTATCATGAAACAAAAGTAATTTAAACAAAAAACCATTAACGGCTGTGTAAGCGTCAGTGCGTGAACTTAAGACCCAAATTCATTTACAGCCAAACTACCTAAAATTAAAGCTGATTAAGTCATTTTGACGAACTAGATTTATTTAAAATCTCTAATCGAATACAATTAAAAAGTAATAAAAATAAAACATAAATTACAATATACATTAAAAAAAAAAAAAACTTTTTAAAATAAAAAAAAGATTATAAAAATAGAAACTAATCAGATCAAAACCAAGAAGATTAAAACCAGATCAAAATTATACAAAAAGTAAAAAGTTTTTATACGAAAGATGCTACCATTTTCCAAAACATATAAATATGTTTCAGTTGAAATTCTTCAATTATCTGATCAACGGCACTTGAACCGTAGCCATAAATTTGAAAAGCTTCCGTTAAACTAAACAAAAAAAAAGAAGAAAATTAGGTCAAATTGGACATTATAAATTGAGCATTTTATTTTATAGAAGCATTTTTTTTTTCGAGATTTATAATTCATATTATGTACCCTACTTTATTTTATCTACATAAATTACTTTTACCCATTATTATTTTCCCACTATTATTTAAATAATAGTAAAAAACTTTGCAGTTTCGAATCTAGGGCTTTTTACATACAACCAGAGAATGAAAACTTTAAATTAAGTACCAAACAATAAAAAGAGTTTGTTTCCATTGACTTCAATCATTGAAAAGATGCTACCATTGCTTTTAGAATCAAGCAAAAAGTGTCTGTTATAGTGAAGCAATTCCAGCATGCAAATTAAAAGAGTGTAATTGTAAGTGATTTAAGTTTTGTGAAAATTGAGTCTTTTTTAGAATACTAACACAGATAGTTTGCTTACATAATAAAATTTGCCTCTAATAGGAACTGGATCTAAAAGCAACATCAACTCTATTCAATTTCTCAACTTATAAGTGTTCGATTCCTCAGGCTTAGATGACTAGATGAAAAAAAAGTATATATACTGCTGTGCTTGTCAAAATATTTATAACTTGATTTTTCATGAACTAAGTTGGTACGTTTTATCATGTTACTAAACAAAAAAGCCCTACCACAAAGCTAAGAAACTTTTTCCGAGCTTTTAAAGATAACTTAACTCTAAACATGAGTGCTTGATTCCCGAAGCTTCAATAGTTTCAACAGGACAAGCTGTTGACTTTCAAAAATGCTATAAAGAGCGTAATTTTAAACGACAACTTAAAAATTGTCATAAACAATACTACGACGAGACCGCGAATATGCCGTAATCTAATAACGGTGTTAAAACTAATATCTAAAAAAGAGTGCCACTAGCCTTACGGTCGATGATTCTTTGACAAACCCATCTTCAAAAAATTAAATTATCTAGCATCTAATGCAAATGCAATACTGAATTATAATTAAATTTTCTCATGCTCGACAAAAACCTATTTGGGATTTTGGAATGCAAAACTAAAGTATCATTAACTTGCTTAAAATAATAATAATAATACTGAAATGTTCTAAGCAACATATAGGCTAGAAGTCCGTTAAAAATACTATAAATATCATAACCATGTTTGATATAAGATTTCTTTTCAAAAAATACTTTAAATTTTTATCAGTAAGGAGGAGGTCAACAATTTTAATTAAATGGTGTTTTAGATGGTATTCAGATGTTTAGGTGGTGGTCAGATATATCGGTGGTGAAATTGTGTTGATGATTTCAAATTAAAAAATCAAAAAACAAATAAGTTTTTATCACTACTTGAACAAGTTATAAGACGTCACTTTTTGACATCGTAAAACTTATTCAAGTAGTGTGTGCTGTTTATAATTTCAGTATAGGTGTTCTATAGTATTCTGGAACTTCCAACATCTTTGTTTTATTTCCTTCATGATTCCATGAACACCACACAATTTAGAAGATCATGATTTATTATGAAGTTTAAAATGATTTCACTTCTTATCTGTCTATCAGGTGATTGATCTCTGTACACTTTAACAAGAAGACTATTTCCACTATTTGCAAGTTTTATATTTATTAAGCTTTATATTTATCACCAACATCAGATATTTGTTTTAGGACGCAAAAAACAACTCTGTCAGCAGCATCTGGATTCTTTGAATAACTAACTATATGCATATAACTATATTTACATAACTATATGCATAATTATTATGCAATTAATTAAAGTAGTAATAACCTTGTAATGTTAGCATACTATAACTTACTTTATAAATAATACAACACATTAAATATAATTTTCGTAATGATATAAGTATTGTAATTTAATTTCTACTTTTGTAATGTAAGTATAATTACTATAATTATGCAAACACAAACAACATTCTCTTACATCATAGTGCTATCTAATTCTTTTCTTAATGGTAATTCCAAAACAATGTACTCTGTGACAAGAGACAATAACTCAATAGTATCAACGTGACGGAATTTTTTTTTCTGTTTTTCCATTACTTGATCATCAAGATCCTCAACCATAAAAAATTCGTTTATTTGAAAAGGAACTTGCTAAATTGAAGTATCATCTTTTTAAAAAAGAATTTATTTTATCATAAAAATATACTGCGAAATGTATTTTGCATACCTGCTTGCTTGTATATATACGACAAGCACGCTCCCTAGTCAACATAAGCCAGACTGAATGCAAATGTGTTAACCTAATAAAATTTTGCATCTAAAAAGAAAATCCATAAAATAGAACAGTATTTATAATAATATAAAAAAAAAGTGAAACAGAAACGGAAAGATTAAACAAACCCACCTTTCCATTTGACAAATATTCATATTCGTCCATTCTTAGTATGTCTATTAAATACTTTCTATAGAACATGTTGGGGTCACCTCCAGTATATGCCAATATACCAATAGCAGTTTCCACTGCTCTTAAAGCTTTTGATATATCTGTAATATTATTAAACTCTTCTAGTATGCTCTGTTGTTCTGAGTATGGAACATCAGTCTATTAAACCAAAGAAACAAAAAGCTGATATAACCGGCTTCTTTAGCAAATATATTTGTCTCATAATTAATAATTAACTATATTAAAAATTACAGAAAGCCTTTAAAAGTTCTTCAATGAACTCAAAAATTTTCCATCATTCAAAACAAACAAAAAAAAGAAACAGTTAAAGTTTATAAGAAAACTAAACAGTAAAATTTAAACTTAATAACACAATATTAAGAAAAAAAAAAAAAACGCACTTGTTTAACATTATTTCTCAATAAGGGGAAGTTAAGGCTTTTCAATCCATCCCTGAATAAGAATTGAATAATTTCTATGTTAATAATTGATTTTCCAAATATTACTTTTTCAAAAAGATGTTTTTGAATTGCATCCAAATTGTATTCAATTTTTGGAGACCCAACAACATCAAGAGAGTATTCGCAATGCTTATAAACTAACGGAAGAAGGTCTCGTTCTCTTTCATAAGATATAATGTCGCTTTTTTTTAACTTTGATATATGAACTTGCTGAAAAACATGGATACTATTAATCGACTGACATTCTAATAGAAGTTCATTCTGTTTAAAAGCAAGAAAATCTATTAACATGGCAGCACACAAGCCATGATCAGAGCTTGAACTTATGAAGTAGGCCAATTTGCTATTGAGATCAAGTTTTATGGAATGAAGATTATGGTCTAATTTCATTTGCCTTGCTAAACCAAATAAAAAATAAATATGCATTTAGCAACAATTTAATAAAGCCTTTATGTTAAACACAAAACTGTATTATCTTAAAAAATTAATAAAAGCAAACAAAAAAACAAAATAAATACAACACAATAGTAGCATCAGTAATAAGGAAATAATTAGTGAGTATTTGTAACTGTCTAAAAGATAGTATTAAAAAAAAGTTATAGTTTTAATAACCTGTAAAATGAATGCGTGACTCATTCCATGCTTTAATAAAACATTTAAACAGCTTTTGTAATAAACCTTGATTTTCTAGGAAAAATTATATATATAATAATTTAATTAAGTTTTATAATACATAGCATAAAAAAAAGACAAAAAAATCTGAAAACTTTTAAAAATTCTTGCCATTTGGAAATTCGTTTAAAAATTGCTTAACATTTTTGTCAACAGCAGTTTGTTTGTCTAGTTTGTAGTTAAACTCATGTTGCAGAAACATTTGAAGCTCTAATATTGATGACAAATCTTTAATTGCATTAAGTATTGATTCCTAAAAATATAACTTTTAGCTGGTAACTTAATAACTTTATTTTATACAAGTTTAACACGTGTTTATTTGATAAACACATGGTAACTAATATATGTAATATCAACTATATAATGTTAGCTATTAAAAAAAGTATGCTTGTTAACAGACCTGCTCTAAAATCATTAAAAGAATTGGAATGTCTTTAGCAGCACCAGCATTGACTTTAAGTTGAACAAAATCTTTAAGACCTTCAATTGAAACTGATTGTCTGTAAAACCAAAGTTGTGGATTTTTAAGTGTCACAGAGGAGTCCTCATTATTGTCTCTGTCATCAATTTCATAAATATGTCTCATCAAAGGGCTATTAGTTATACATTGATCTGTCAATAAACACTTGTTGTAGGATTCTAACTGATCATTTAAAGTCTAAAGTAAGTAAATTATTTGAATAGATTTTACTTAAATACAACTAGAAAATAAATAAAATTTAAAAAAGCAGAGAAATAGCCTTGCTTTATAAATTAACCACATTAGCCATTTTTATTACAGTTATGTTTCTGAAAATATTTATTAGTTAACATTTTAATTGAGTAAACATATCATATCATAAATAAACATTTTAATAAATTAAAAATATCATATCATATTGTATTAATAAAACCGAAGATATTTTTCCAGTCTTTAAAAACTCTGAAGTCTAACACTCCAACTATTGCCCAATCCTCCAGCTATTGTGCAACCAGTGTTCTTACTATTATTAATAAGAATCTAACAACTCTATGACAACCATTATGGATTTTGTTCCTCTTATTCACCTGCTGACTTAAGAACTGTATTAACATTGCATTGATGATGCATTTGATATAAGCAATGAAACAATTTCTTGATACATCTAAGGATTGGTGTATCGAAAATAGTTATTAAAATTATTGAATAATTTTTTTTTAATCACAGTATTAAGCTTTACTTGATGGGCAATACTCTTCTTTATTTCCTGTTACCACTGGGATAGCAAAATATTCTATCCTTAATCCTATGTTTGATCCTATGTTTAATCCTATTTTGTTTTTCATTTATATTAATGATCTTTCTGATAGGCTCTAATAATATAGTAACAGTAAGTTATAATAATCTTTTTAATTGCCTAATTTTTTTGCTGATTCAGCTACTCCAGTATTGATAAGAAATTTTTTTTGTGACTGCTCTTCTGTGAAGAGCAAAAAAGGTTGGTGCTTTTAGTGGAGCGAAGAAAGTTGGTGCTTTCAGTGGCTAGTAAATTTTAAGCTAAACAAAATTCAGTTGTAAACTGCTAATAATTATTGCAATATTCTTGATATTCTTATATCAATAAATGAATGACAACACTCTTTATCTTTAGTGTAAGATAATCTGAGAAGACCTAATGAAGAGGGCCTTCTACTTCAAGTCTTCTTAGATTATCTTAGACTTTTCATAGAAACAGTATATCTAAAGTTGCTTCTTGTGGTTGCTATTTTTTAAATCCTAATTTTATTCTGTACCTCTATAAACCTCTAATCAGTCTTTGTATGGAATACAAAGAAAAAAAAGAAAACAAATGTTTTCTTTTTTTTTTTTTCCTCCAGTGAAACACATTCTTATTTAGACAAGATGCTATAACAGTTGTAAATGTAGTTGGACCTGCGCTAGCTGGAAAATTTAAAAACAAAAAGTTTTATCTCAACCTTTTTTATAAACGCATCTATATATTTCTATAATCACCCCTGATTTTGCTGTTGCCATGGTTGCTTTGAAAAAAAAAGTAAAACTATAGTTAAACAACAAAGTAGAAAAACTGCAGACAAAACAAAAAATTAAAATGTTTTATCAAAAGTTAAGCAAAAAAAAAAAAAAAAAAGACAACTAACACAAAAAAATGGTTGAACAACTGCTTGATGAAAAGTGTTCTCAAATTGGTTGCGTGATGCTTTATCTCTCAATTCAAAAAGTTGATCTAAAAAGTATATTCTAAAACTCAAAAACTAAGGTACAAAAACTATAAACCAAAAGTATGAAGTTATTTTTAATCAAACCTGCTAACCAGAAAAACTAAACTAAAATTTGCCAACCTTGTAAATCACAATCTAACAAATATTTAAATAGCAAGTGCAGAACAGTGTTTGTTTCATCATCACTTTTTGCAATAATATTAGACAAAAGATTAAAGTCTTTTTCTAAATGTTTCAAAAAAAAAGTTTTCAATTGAAGTGTGGAAACTCGTGGATACACTAATTCAGAAATCTCCTAAAAAAACAAAACAATAAACTTGAGATTTATTTCACAAATTTTTCTAAAAACAAAAAAAAAGACAGACAAAAAAAAAAAACAAGAAAATATTCAAACCTTCTCATTTCCTAGTAAAGTTGAAACAAATAATGAGAGATTTATAAGTAAGGTTTGTAGTGTGGCAGAAGCAGGTGTCAAACCACGTTGAGGAATTGAAAACGCACTACGCTCAGATGATAAACCCAAACAATGACCAGGCTTTGTAGAGTCATTTCTATTATACAATAAAAAATTAAATACAAATAATCAAAATAAATAAAAAAAACCAAAAGCTAGAAAAATTCAATAAAAAAAATTTAATGCAATGCTTGAAAAAAAGATATCAATATGAAACTTTGCTAAATAATTTTGGATTTTTGGTATAACTTGTACAACTCTCCAAACTTTTTATCACTAAAAGGAATCAAGATATTAAAATATGCTGATTTAGATTCTTTCAGTCAAATGGCCACTTAGCAATTTTTAAAACTATTACAAAATTCAAATTATAGTATAATTATAGTGATATAATTAAAGTAAAACTACTAACTAAAGTAAAAAATGATAATTATAAAATATATTTATACTTGGATACTACTTGGATACCAATATTAAAGCTCGGATACCAAGCCTTTGGATATCAGTCCTTTTATTAATTTCCTTATTTATCTATAAATTAAGCGTATGATTAGTAAGTAATAGCGTGTAATCATTTTGTTGATATTTCAATGCAATATAGATTAAAATACTTTGTAACTATGTCTATTTGAATTTTAAAAACAGTAATACACTTCAAAAATCTTTTCCATAAGTGTGTAAATAAGCAAACCATGAAGAAAAATCAAACCAAAATTATTGTTGCGAATTCTGATTTGTTTGCAGTTGTTCAACAAAGCAAAAATAAGTGTTGTAAATTAACTTATGTCTTATGTGCATACATGTGGTAATGCTTATTTTATAAAATATTATAATAATATCATAATACTATTGTTCAAATAAATATTAACAAAAATATTCACACACAAATGCACACAAATATACATGCACATGTATACACTTATATATACACACAAAATGCGCACATACGTATAGTAATAACAATAATAGTATATTTTGTGACAATTGATGAAATCAATTGTAGAGCACAATAACAGAAAATATTGTGCTATAACAGCTATAAATGTTTTTATAATAGCATTGTTTACTTTTTAATGTATATAATTTTTATTTAGTGTTATTTAATAAATAATTTTTGCAATAATTTGATTTATCAAGTTTATTTTTCAATTGATAATTGTTATTGATTCTATAATATATGGCGATAAACCATTCCAAGCTTCTACAACTCTACATTAAGATCTAGCGTTACTCCTAATAATATAATAGCATTGTTTACTTTTTAATGTATATAATTTTTATTTAGTGTTATTTAATAAATAATTTTTGCAATAATTTGATTTATCAAGTTTATTTTTCAATTGATAATTGTTATTGATTCTATAATATATGGCGATAAACCATTCCAAGCTTCTACAACTCTACATTAAAATCTAGCGTTACTCCTACAGTATAGCTTTCATTAACTTTTGGTTATGACCACAAAAATGTTTTAATTGAGCTTTACATATTGAATTGTTTATCTAATTAATCTCCTCATAACCTTTTTGTATTTTATATTAAAAATAAAATTTTTTCATATACACATTCAAACACGTGTGCACACACACACATGTAGTCTTTTATTATTGGCATGAAATGACATGAATGGCCAGTGAATAAAATAAACTTTAATGCATTACTAAATGATCAACCACTTAAAATTTGCTGTCAAAATCCAACAACAATTTGTTATCTCAAAAAAAATGACTTTTCAATAATCGTTTTCTTATTCTGATCTTCCATCATACCACAGTTTATTTAGCTTTCTTAGTGAATTACAAAAGAACAACATTTTTGGTAAAATAAATTAGTAGTTGCAAGCGAAGATGCTTAGACAACCTTTTTCCAACTTGTTTTTCAACCAGTGATACTCCTTCAGTTAAAAACAATCATGTAACCCCACTTGATGTTAAAAAGACCAAACGGAACAATTTTCAATAGCAAATTATTTCTAAATACTAATCAGTTGATATCAGACGCCAGTTATGTACAAAACCTCATTCTGATTAACACCACTTTATTGATTACAACTATTTCTTAAAATTAACTTTATTGATTAACTTTATATAAGTAAAGATACGCTGAAAGTAGTTACTATAACTAACGGGTGATGCGTAAGTTATCGAACAAAATAAAAATGTCAATAAACAATTTATAAAAACGACTGTAAAAAATTTAAATCAATTTCTTATAGTTTTAATTTAATTTGATCAATCAAAATTTGCTCTGTTGAAGCTTGCTTATCTCCCTCATAAACCTCCTGTCCCAAATGTCCCCAAAAGTTTTCAAATGGTTGTGCTTGAGGCACATTTGGGGATTGGATTCTTCATCAACGTAGTAGACATATTGGTCCATCCAATTTAGAAAATGTTTAGAATAATGAGAACTTGCTAAATCTGACCAAAATAAATAGTTAAAGTCTCCATGATACTTGTGAATGAATGGAAGAAGTTGTTTTTTTTAAACATTTATCAATATAGGTCAATGAACTAATTGCTATAGTCTTGGAAGTGCGAAACAATGGCTCAGACATACCACGCTCAGATATGGCTATCCACATTAATAATTTTTTTGGAAATTTCTCTTTTCCTATAAAACAAACACTTTCTGGGCATGTTTTTTTGTTGTTTGTGTAGTATCCAGAATTTCCAGGTATGTTGTCCCTCGCAAAACAAAAGCATTTTTTGTCATCGGTGTCCAGAAGCGATTTTGTGTTATAGAGTTGGTTAACTAGTTTCCTGCTTCTTGCCTTTGCCTTTAATTGTTGTTCTATAGTGTATTTTGGAGTCTTTTCACGTTTTCTATATTTAATATTCATTTTTTTTAACTGACGATCAATTGTCGATTGATTTACACCAAATTTAAAACATATTTTTCTTTGACTGACCCTTTTTCAATTGTTGACAAGTCTTAACTTGGCTTTCTTTTCTCTAGTCCAGGATGTTGAACAAACAGGGTGCTTTCTATTAGAAAAGGATTAAATAGTTTCAAGTCTTTTTAGGTCATCATATATTGTACTTTGAGTAAATCCTTCTTTTTCAAAATGATTTGCGATTTTTTTTTTTTAATATCAAGTCTATTTACAAAAAACATTTTGAATTACTTTCGAAAAGATTCTTGCTCAGCTGCATTTAACCTCTTTTTAAATAATTGTGTTTCCAAATAATAAAGTTTATATTTTATAGAACATTTATGCCTACACATAAAACTACAAAAACAAATTATTATGCTCAAATAATTAAATTCAGATTTGTCCAATAACTTCTGCATCACCCATTATTTTGTGATTTGTATTTTATTTTTTTACACTGCATTACAATAATGGCACTACATTACTTTATCAAACTTAACTGAAGCCAAAAATATCTATCAAAACCAATTACATAAAATAGTATCTATTGGAGCAAGAATTTCTATTGTAAAATAATATTTATAATATTTTTAATATTATGCATGAAAATATTATTTGATCAGTAAAATAAAATATATGTATTATTATAGATCAAATTAGAACATAGTTGATGAAGTATAATAGAAGAAAATAATTCTAATATATAGCAGCAATGTTATGTGAATATAACACCAATATAACATTTAACTACCATTGCATTCACTTAACTCGAGTATATATACATATATTAAATACATATATTAAATATATACATATAATTTTTTTGGTGTTAATACTTTTAGAGTGTAAATTTAAATGGTAGAATATCATATATACAATATATACTTTTTCAACTTGCAATAAAAATTTTATATATTTTTTTTACTTGTAAATTATTACTTATAAACTTGAATAAAAAATTTGAAAATACAACTTTTAACCTTGAAGTAACTGCTTGGTTTCCATCAACTGGACGATGACTTCTACCACCAATTGGCAAAAAGCATGTTGGACACTTCTCTGTAACCCAAGGACGACCACACTAAAAGCATTTTAGAATTCCAACATTAGATTTGATTAAAATGTTTGATGTATTTACTTTATACTGTGTTCCTAGGTCTGCTAAAAATGTCACTGATAAAGTGATACTGAAATAGCTACAAAGTACATACACCAAAAATGGGTTTGAGTTTGGATCTATGCATAAAGGATTTTCAAACACTGAAAATTGTTTACATAACTAGTACTGTATTTATATATATATATATATATATATATGTATATATGTATATATATATATATATATATATATATATATATATATATATATATATATATATATATATATATATATATATATATATATATATATATATATATATATATATATATATACAGTACTACCAAAACTATTATAAAGTTTTTAAATTTTTATTACTTTTTTATTTTCATGAGTAAATCATAAGAACATGTTTAATACCTCTCTCAAATAGTCCACCAAATATTTTAACTTGGCCTCCTTTAGCCAATTTTAGGGCATTAACAAAGTTAAGCATAGATAAAACCAAAATTTGACAAAGCTATTTAATTTTTTCACTATGAAACCACACCTG